>NW_027109924.1:155034-156335 GCF_000696795.3 Halyomorpha halys
TTATGAAGACAAAGAAAGAAATAAAAGGTATTTTGTAATTCACTAAATTCTAAAATCTTAAAAAAAAAAAAAAAACTAAAGAAATATTATCTAACTAAAGAATTATTATACCTATTTTGTACGATCTTGATCCCCAATGCCAATTAAGTTGCCTTCAAAGATTGGACCAACATTAGTGAAGTAATTTTAAGTACAGTAATTTCTTTTTATTGCATAACCGCCAAACCGGTTAAAAAGTCCTGTGAGTGGACACACCATATATTTTATAATTTGTTACATACTGACACAATGGATAAATAATTAAAATAATAAACCATAGTGTAATAATGTTTTTGCCAATTTAATCTTATTATTTATAAAACAAATCAAATCTGTCGTAATCTAAATGTTTAGAGAAAACTCTAGTTGCATTTTTATAAAGGTCAATGAGAAAAGTGATACGATAAGAGAGTTTGAATATCGATATTGAAAGTTATATAGTCGATTACCTTATCCAACATCTTTACATAGAGAACTACTTTAGTGCCCCGCTCTCCTTGGACCAGTTAAGCCACGACACTTGAGTATCTTGTGGCAACTTGGATGAGAATCGAGTTTTCGAGTTTGCGACCTCCGCTAACAGCCGCTGAAGTTATTAGAGCGAGAATGTAGTTAAAGTTGGGCTGACCCAAGCGTGTGGTATTTAGGAAATTCGGTTAGTAACTGAGGCGGCCGATTATCATATGTCTACCTATTTACTCCAATGTTTATTTTTAAATAAATTACATTTTTCCATTGAGTAGAAGTACATATTATACATACTTAAAAAAATACATAAATATATATACTACAAAAACATTTATGTGGCTTAAAACATCTACAACTGAAGTGAATTTTGTTTTACTTCAAATAATTTTACTTCAAAACAGATACCAAAAAGGAAACAAAAGCTGTTTTTCATTTAAAGATAACACGCCAAAAACAAGTTCAGTAAACTGAGTATTGGTCTGCTATTGACTTGGGGTAATGGCAGCACGTGGGCCACGTGACCTCCAATGGCTCAGGGTAACGCCATCTCATTCACTCAAATGTTAGATCATTATTCTCCAAATATCAATTCTATTCAATCACAAAGCTTCCAAATTTATTTCATATACCATAAATTTATTTCTCATGATCTGTTCATCAAGAGGAATTTATTAGGTTTTCAGGGAAAATACTTTAATATTTTGGTTCATTCGGTTTTAGGTATAATATCTAATGAAATCAATTTGCTATTCAAAAAAAAGAAAAAGAATTTTTATAGGTAGGGTGTATATATA
>NW_027109924.1:156525-158001 GCF_000696795.3 Halyomorpha halys
TTTTTTCTACGAGAGTAATGTTTATCAACTTATATTCATAAACAAGAGTTATCATCCTTGTTTCAATCAGACAGCCCTGACGAAGCTCGGAAAAGTGGGGCGAAGCTTTATTTAGCAATAAATATTTTTCTATTATTTTGATACCTTTATTGGCAGCGAACCGGACTTCTTCCTACAGGGTATACTTCTTATTTAAAATTGTAATCAGACGTATATAACAAAGGGTTATACGATAACCCTAAATTCTATATCAGTAGAAATAGAGAGGACTTTTTTTTTTTTAATATGGAACAAAAGAAAATGGAAGAATAATCATCAGGTGCACAGCCGTAACGTAGAGACCCGACCTTGTTTGTCAATCTAACATTTATGTATTTTACCATAAACCATTAAATAATATACAATTAAGTTTTGGGGGAAATAAATGTTTGTTCCATATGAGAACACTTTGAAAACCAAACCACATTAGAATAAAATATAAAATGTTCGAATCCGATAAGCCTCAAAGAAATTACTTCCATCAGAACGGTCAATGGAAGCCAATAAGAGATGGGAAAGGAGCAAAGCCGTATTTTAGCAAGTTCTCTTAGCCAAGTCCGGTCCAGTGCTAAGTCAGTGCCACTTGGACCCTTCAGGACAACGGAATTTCTTAACTTTCTTGGAACGGCTAATTGTCTCTTGTACTAGTCCAAATCTTTCACAATGCTGGTAGAGTCACTTATAAGATTATACATATTTAGGCTAAATGGACAGCAGTAGGCACTCGAACAAAAATAATTAAACTTTTACTATTCACGTAAAATTTTAAATTCCAGTTTTTGACGGAAATACTCATAATGTGTAGGACCCTTGAGCTCAAATAACCAAGTCTTGTAAATTGTTTCAGTATGTATATAGTTTTTTTTTGGCTAGTGTCGGTGGAACTTTCAAAAAATAGGGTCTTTGTTATATACCGAAAAATTTTCATTTTTAATCAATACGCGATCCATAAATAATCGTATAAAGGGCTCATCGTAGGTCTAGAAGACAAAAAAAAATACTTATATGAATATATTTTTCGATTGAAATTCTATGAATATAAATATTTTACATGTTAATCGTATTTATTTTTTCGATTAAAATATTATTCGTGTTGAAAACTCAGGAATACAAATTTATTCGTCTCTCGTCGACCGAACAATTTTCACCCAACTCTGGTACCTATTCGTGTTTGGGACATTTACCCACTATAACCCTTTTTTTCTAACGGGCTACCATTTTGAAAGTCCAAGAGGAGGATTTCCGGGCCAAAGACTGCCTTAATCCCCGAGATCGTTCAAAAAGAAACGCAGCACAACCTGAGTTTCATTTTACATTTAAAATGACGCATAATAAAAATAATAAGAAGATGGTCAGGGTTGCGGTCAAAAAAGAACAAATAGTTTACAACTATTTTAGTAGGACATTAAAAAGTTATAAATTATTTGTTCTTTTTTG
>NW_027109924.1:162658-187637 GCF_000696795.3 Halyomorpha halys
AGTTATGATGAGCCGGAGCCTTAGAGTTAAAAAAAAGGAAAGTAGGGACACTAAATGAGACGCACGAGGTTCACTGAGATACTGCTTTATTCTACTCTCTAATCCTATATATATACATTCTGGTATGTTGACATGGGGAGTTTAGGTATTAAGAATCATAATACCTATACCCTGATTGTAACTTATATATACAAAAATATAAATCTTTAGTAGTTTCTAAACCTAATTTTTTACAACTTATTTTTCTTTTTATCATATTTGGTATATTTTCATAATTATTAATTTTATATTTATTACTTTTAGCTCAATATACTTATTTTAATTCTTTGTATGCATACGTTAGTAGTTTTTTTTAACATAATTTTTATACTTTTGACTTTAATTTACTTCTATGTTTGATAAAAAAAAAAGAGAAAAATCATCAGAATTAAAATAATGGAAAAATTAAACACATTTAAAGAGCAATAAAAAGCTAGAAAAAAACAAATTAAAATGTGTAAGAGAAGAAATAATAAATAGAAAAAAAGGAGAACAAAATCATATATAACTTTCATAATGTGAAAATTTACAAAATTTTATGCTGTGACTATTTACATTAATAGGATTTTAAAAACTGAGCTTTACTAGTCACTGGCGGTCGAGAGGGATTCTGATCAAATCACCTCCTTGCACAACCTTTGGCTTAGTAACAGTACTTTTTTACAAAGTACTGAGCCCCTGACCCTTCATGGGTTGTTGCGGTACAGATTTAATTTAATTTTACTAGGCATAAGTATGCTGCATATGAGGCAACCCAATGAACTTGGCCAACACATTTTTAATAGTGTTTTTCTCTCTCTCTCGAGGTGCATTTACCCTAACACCTAACTAACTTTAATCCATGTCAATAACTGACTGGCGCTCCTTAAGATCACTCTATGCTAAATGATCTGCCTCTAGGTAACTCCTAGGAACGATCTCGCAAGGTAATTAATTATAAAAATGAACCAGCCTTCTTCAATGTTCTAAATTCAATTAAAGTTTCTAATGCCATCTACATCCAAGTAAAATGGCTCTGAAATGATTAGTGGGCGGGTTTTGAACCATAACAAATGACTAGAGAGATGACAAATGGTCGAAATTACGGGAAACCTTCACTGCTCAAGAGACGAAAAAAGGAAAAGAAGTGAGTTTATAAGAAAACTTTTTCCATTTTACACATCCGTCTAATTTAACCAACAATAAATAATATTCCATGCTTTCACTATTTTTCATTTATATATAACACCGGATATCTAATATTAATTCATTGTATTTATTAAATGAATACACTCTTTTCTAATTAAACTACATTAAAGTAATTAAAATATTCAATAATGGTATTAATTAGTGCTAAATTTAACTAAACAATTAAATCATATTAAAAAAAAAATTATCAATTGGTTGAAGAATGTTGTCAATTATTTAACAAATCTTTTTCAAAAACTTCAATTAATAGTGAATTTATAAAATTAATAAACATTTCTTGGGTCCATGATTTAAATTACCCTTACAGTAAAATAAACGCTTAAACGCAAATATTAAAATTTAAACGTTCAATAGTCCGCGTGATACAGTTTTTCAAAAACCTGAAAGTACTAAAACTATAATGCAGTTGAGAACGTTTATCTTCGAAGTGTTTTATTTTTTTATTTTATTCATTTAAAAGATTACATCCAATATGGTCCAATAACACATACAATGATAGACATAAGTGAAATGTAAATATTACAGTTTAGACTGTTAGGGCGTTGTGGAGGCTAGACAACTTTAAAGCTAGATAAGTACAATATGAATTTATCTCAAGTGATACAATTAATAATTTAATTAACAACTACTAAAATGAAAATAAGGTAAAAATAAAATAATAATTATTAAAAAATAACTGAGAGGATTATGAAGTGAATAATACAACTGCAAATTTACAATTAGTGAATTAATATAATAATGAGAATAAAACAAGATATTACAGAATGTGATAAAAAGAAGGATCCAATAATATCTAACTATACTACCATGGTATTATGTAATGTAAATTAAAAAATGTAATGCAAAATGTAATCTCAAGAACAATTAAACTTAAAAAGCTTTTATTTATGTTTCACAGAACATTTTTTATACTTTAAATAATTTGCAATGAAGTTTTTTCTATCGTAGAAGGTAGTTTTAAGGGTATGGAACCTTGTATCAACTTTGACTAGTTCTATAGATAGTTTTCATTAAACTAAAAAAAAATTTTGGATCCTCTATTGTGGAAAATATGAATAAAATTTTAAATGGAAATGATTTAATTGTTTCTCTGCGACGTTGACATTAACCCATAATTACGGGCTCATATAAATTTTTTCACGTCATGTTTGTTGAAAAGGATAGATCATTTTATAATTATAAATACAATTTAAACGATAGAAGATTATTTCATATAAAACGAAATTTAGAAATGCATTTGATAACTAAACGTAATAAAGAACACTTCATTGACTAATGCGTTTGCAGTTAACTTATATTGTTTATGTTGTCAATTAGCATTTAAATTATCTTAATAGTAAATTAAAAGCATCACAAACACTACAGATATATTCATCTATATCCAAAAATCCATTGAAGAGTGGTGTCAAAACTGGAGAATCAAAATAAATCCTAACAAATCCCATCAGATCACCTTTACTCTCCGTCGTAAACCTCTACCGCCCTATCCTTCAGTATGTTTTTAAAATAAATTTCCTACTAACACCTGTTGAACAGATTCGCTACTTTGGACTCCATCTTGACAAGAGACTTACTCGGCCAGTTAAGTCGGCCAGTTACTTGACAGATGCTCTAAACTTCTTATTTACAACAAAAAATTATTATATACTATGATATTCAGACCAATTTAAGCCTAAAGGATTGAGTTCTAGGGCTCTACCAAACCATTAAATTCCTCCGTATCCAATCCTTACAATCCAAAATCCTCGGTAAAATCCTTGATGCTCCATTTTACATCACAAAGAAACTCATCCAAGACCTAAACATCCCTTTCGTGGCAGGTTTGGCCCGAAATAGATATACGTCTTTTTATTCCAAACTCCTTACCCATCCTAATCTATTAGTTCTTAATATCTTATCCTTAACAGTCTCCTATAACCCTCAGAGGCGTCTGAAAAGAAGATGGCCACTGAATCATTGGGTGGTTCCTTCCTAAGATTATCAAGTGTTGGAAACATTCCTCATATTTACTGATTGCATTTTTTTTGTAAAGTTGTTAATTACAATGCATAAATAAATAAAAATATTTAAATTAAAAAGTATGTCGGGTGGAATATTGACTGTGTGTAATAATAAATGGAAGATGGTTTGGGTGCGGTAAAATAAGAACTCAAATAGTGATTTAAATATTTTTTTTTTTTGTTTCCATTTATTAAAAACTATGTCATTCTATGTTTTTATCCATATATGTACATATTTCTAATAAAATTTTCATACTTCCTCTAATTTACTATGACGTGTTATTATTTTTATGTTCATTTATAATTTTTTGTATATTGTCAATTTGTTATCTTAATTTAATCTGAAAAAATATAATAAAAAATTTTGTTTTCATTTCATTCTAAATTTTCGGTATTTCTATTATACATATGTAAAGTTTTGCGGATTATTCAATATTTAAAATAATTTTCGTTTAATTTTTGATCTCTCATCCAAAGTTGTTTTAGCTGGTAAGTTTTTGTGGGTGCATTAGTTTTATTGTATATTTAGAATTTTTTTAGTTGCATATTTTATGTTGTTTTTTTTTACTGCATATCTATAAAATCCATATATTCATATATATATATATATCTCATATATATAAAATCCGAGCTCTGGTCACAACATACCCTACTATTATTGTTACTGAAATTGAATTCACACCTTTAGCCTTAAGCTCGCTCAGGAAATTAAAAAGCCCCCAACCCATTTTAGGTCCGGCCCGATATTCCTTTAGATAGGAATCAGTTTTTGGTTAATCCACAATAGGATAGGACGATCCCACGATCAATGGGATAGTACGTCGGTATCTGGTGAGTATATATCACCGAAATAAACATCAATCAATTTAAAGAACAAATAAGCTAAAAGAAAAAAAAATGAAATCATCAGCTGCTAAATCCAATATAAATTACATATTATTTAAACATTTTCAATTAAAACGTAGCCTTTTAATATCAAAGCTAAATCAATTATAAATAAAGTTTTAATCTGGTTTCAAGTATAATGAAACACCGTATGAATATTAATTAATGCCGCTAAAAGTTTTTCATGACCTGAGGACAATCCTGCTATTGTACACTGTTAGGGAAAACTTCTATAGAGCTCTGAAACTTTATCAAAAGCTATTTTAGATGACATAGCCTCTATCTGATTATTATTATTATAAATGATTAAATATTATCATGAATATATCTTTTATAATTTTATGTTATGTATCATAGATAATATTAAATTCCAGTAACTGATATGTTAGACTGGATGACTTTTTATCTGGATTCTGAATTATTAATATAAATTCCAAATCTAATTTGAATTTGGTATGCAAGTAAAGCTTTATTTAAATTGAATTATTAATTTGAATATTTCAAACCTTTTAACCAAAATCAATTTGAAGGTGAAATAATTTTACATGAATAATAAAAAATAGTTTTAATAACAGTTCCAAAATCTATTTTAAATTATAACTGTCCCAAATATATACTTACATAAAAAAATTATACGCTTCCCGAAACGAAAATTCTGAAAAGTGAATTTAGTTTAAGGGGTGATGTAATGGGTAGAATGTAATATTTATCATTAAAGTTTGAACGCCTTTGGTTTGAAACTTAATTAAATAAATTATTCATTTCAGAATTTTGAGAAAAGAATTTCATCGCAACCAAAAAACATATAGAAACCTTCCATCTTCATGATTAACAATGTGAAATAATTTTGTGATCTTATAAAATAAAGAGCCAAGTTTAAGATCGACATTTTTTTTTTTTTTTTTATGACTAATTAAAACATTTCATGATACACGCTTCTTTAAAATATTTTAGTTTCAAAATCACACTGAACAGACTGAACTCATACCCTTAACTCATATCTCTTTAAACCCTCCCTTCTACAGAAAAAAAAATTAAGGGAAATGTGATACAAACAATAAATTACCTAAATTGTGACCAAAACAATTTAAAAAGATTAAAATAAATCGATACGCCATCTTGAAATCGTTAGCATTTTCGTTTTCTGAATCTCCAAAAATATATAAAGGAACCCTTCAGTCCATCAACAATTTATTGGCAAGCACTTTCTGATTGTTTTTCTGCCTTATACTACTGATTATGCGTTTATACTGTTATAGTACAAGAGTTCGAGAGGAGAAAAAAGGCAGTTATCTCACCCCATTTTTTTATTACTTTTATCAAAACTATGTATAATTAATAATCAAAATTGATGACTATGCCAAGTATAGATAGGGGGAATGAAAAATGCCGGCTGTTTCAAAGCGATAAAAAAAATCTAATTTATCATTCGGAGCTCTATATCTTAAAAAGTAGAAACAACACAAGAAAACCTCAAGGACTTCATTTAAAGAAGAGTAAATTTGCTAAAATATGAGCACTAATAGAGTTATTTACGTTAAATAGTTTTCGAAATATAGCTTTTTGAAAAGCAACATTTCATAAAAAAGTTGTATGAGATGTACTGAAAGATCAGTAGTTAGTGAATTTATTTTGAAAAATTTATATCTCAAATACCATTTGTCGTACATATGTCTATTAGGACTCAAATTAAAGCTAATTTAATGAGCTATAAAGTAATTTATAATGTTTATCATCGTAGTAGTAATCGTTTACATGAAATTTGCTAAAATAAATTGATTTATAGTTGTTCGGACAAATTTTCATTTGCCAAATTCATATTCATATGTGAATATCATAAAAAATACTACCCCTACGAAGATAAGTGTCATAAACTACTATATAGTAAGTTAAATTTCCTTTATTTTGAGTGTTTGCAGACATATGTGCGTCTTATGGATCTAGAGATATATTTTTTCAAAATCCAACATTTTATACGAACAACTAGAAATATACATATTGTGAGTTTATTTTGTCGAATATCATAAAAACTACTACCCCTACAAAGATACCATTATTAACTATTTCATAGTAAATTTAACTAGCTTTAATTTGAGTGCAGACAGACATCTATACGTCCAATGGGTTCTGAAATGAAGTTTTTCATAAATCAAACTTGTCCGAACAACTATAAATCAATTTATTTTAGCAAATATCATGAAAACTACTATTGCTACGAAGGTAAATGTCATAGACTTCTTTGTACTCCATTAAACTAGCTTTAATTTGAGTGCTAATAGACATCTGTACGTCACATAGTTCCTGAGATATAGAATTCTCAAAATAAATTAACTGACTACTAATCTTTCTGTAGATTTTTAAGAAATTTTGCTTTTTAAAAAGCTGTATCTCGAGAACTATTAATTATTATTAACTATTATTTACTATTATTTACTATTAATTATTAACTATTATTAACGTAAATAGCTCTTTTAGAGCTAATATTTTAGAAAATTTACTCTTCTTTAAATAATGTTGTCTTAAGTTTTTAAGTTATAGTTTTTAAGATATAGAGCTCCAAATGAAAAATTAGTGTTTTTTTAAGGTTTTTAAACAGCCCCCATTTTTTATTCCCCCTACCTATACTTGGCAGACTCATCAATTTTGACTAGTAATTATACCTAGTTTTCATTAAAGTAATAAAAAATTGAGATGAGATAACTGCCTTTTTTTTTCTTCCCGGCTCTTGTAATATTACTTGTGACGGTAATATCATACAATAGTATTGTTATACTTGGTTCAAACTATTTTGCCAGTATAAGTAGAAAAGACTGGACTAGACTGGAGATAGGACCGCGCCTTGATGAACCCACCAGTTGAGATGAATAAATAGGATCCGAAAACTCTTCGGAAACTTTGCCTGAAAAAACGCTCATAAAAAGTTTATTACAAACTTTCATACTTATATTAGTATGAAATCAACTCACTGATTTTGAAACAAAGTAGCCAATGTTATTAGTTACGCTCTAATAATAATATCCGGGAGTTCCCAGAGGGAACAGCAAATACTAAAGTTTCATTTCCAATTCAATGGTTGGACAATATCTGGGACATCTAAATTTAGATGGATTTCTCCTAAGTTTTTCCTACCTTGGAAACGGAAATATGTGGCAGTTAATTACAGACTAGCCAACCAGAGTGCCTTAACGCGGGAGGACAGCTTGATTGTGTCTCCCTGTTCATTTCCTCCGAGCCTTCATTACTCGAGTGCCTTGGGTTATCTTCCTCCAGGTGGGTGGTAGATTGTGGAGGGGCCGATAGCAATATCCTCTTCAGGGTCTGATTCGATATTTCTCTTTTCATGTCAAGTCAGTGAAAAAGACGTTTATCATGTAGTTTGTAAGGAAGCATGACAAACAAAGTTCTCAAAAATGTTTATGACAGCAATAAAAGTAACGAAAAAATTACATAGGGAATTTAAAACTGATTTTTAGCTAAAATTAATTCATTGTCTTATAGTAAAAGTGTCCAGAAATAGTATGTGCTATTTAAAAGTTAAATATATTAAAAATTAAAGAAATCTAAGGAAAATAATTTATTAATTTGAGTAGTCTAGAAATTCATCCACCAAAAATAATATTGTTCAAAAGACGTAAAAAATGGATTTAGACTTTTTAGAAGAACTCACAGTTGCTATAATGTAAACGTTATATCTTAACAAAGAAAAAAACACTGCTTTTCAAGAAATCGCGAATAAAATTCCACGAACATTAACGGCATTCCGTAATTTTTTAATATTATAACATATTTATAACATTAATCTTTATATAATATATAATACTATAAAAGCATACTTCTATAAATGGATCAAACCAGAGTATTTGTAGTATAGACGAGGCTGTAATAAAATTGAAAAAATAAAGTATAAGTTAAGTCATTTAATATTGGTTTGAAGATAACAACAAGAACCTGAAAGATTTCTGTCTATCATGCTCAATGATAGTATGCAGAAACTGAAATTTGTTCCTCAATTTCTAAAACGTATAATGCAAGTAAAAATTGTACATTCTTAAAACATAATTTTTGTAAAATAAATAATTCAAATTTTATCCATTATAGTTTCAAAACCATGTATTTCTCTTATAAGTCCGACGTTTCGGCCAATCCGGCCATCTTCAGGGACAATCTACTACAAAACAGATTTTATTACATGTATGATCCTACAAACATTTCAAAATACTTAACATTAGTATTGTCTTATTGAATAGTGTCTGCTAATAAATGATTTTGGCTTTGTTTTAAGTGATATTTGACTAATTAGGTAATTAAACATATGTGGGATATACTTATTAACAAACAAATATCTTTTACCTAATGTTTCATAGAAATTGATGCTTTTGACCTGGGCAGAATAGCCTGCCTGGAGTTAGAGTTTTTTAAAATATATAGTTTCAAATTGTATTAAGGTAAGGTAAATTATAAATAATAATGTTACGTATTTTGAAATGCTTGTAGGATCATACATGTAATAAAAGCTGTTTTGTAGTAGATTGTCCCTGAAGATGGCCGGATTGGCCAAAACGTCGGACTTATAAGAGAAATAAAAGGTTTTGAGACTATAATGGATAAAATTTAAATTATTTATTTTAAAAAAATTACCAGTCTCAACAAAATAATTAGATTATAAATAAATAATTTTTGTAATTTCGTGCATAAAATAATTTATTTCTATAGTGCTGCTATGATATTGTAAAGACTGCGCTAAGATGTCTTATATTACTGCTAAGTATATTTCCCACTTATGGGGAAAGTTTAATGAAGTTTTCAGTGAAGAGTATTACTGTGATGTGAACTACATTGGGAACTGTTGTGTACAAGGAGTAGCCATTAGAGTTCGTTGCTAGCGGAGTATAAGAAGGTTGAGTGCACAACAGGCTACGTTGGACTTATTTAGGTCAGTCTTGTTCCGGTTTTCTTCCTTCTCCTGTCGCCTGCCGGCCCCTGTATTGATAAAGCACCTCAGGCTATGTTACCATGTTACTTAATCCCATTTAAAGGAATTTTTTATTAAAATATGGAAAATACATTAATATTAATAACAATAATTTGAATTAGTTATAACAAAAATATCCATATAGTCTCAAAAACATTTTTTATTATCATTTTATTTCATTATGATATTAAAAAAGTGTAATAACCATATAGATATTTTTGTTTTTCTTGTAACCGACTTTTTATTATATTTTCTTTTGAATCTATGTGTTAGTCCTCTTCTCGTAAAATGTATTTATTTGTTTGTTTTTTGGTAAACTGATCTACTATTAACTGATGTGACTATTATTAATGGTCTGATCTCACATTGGAGAGGATCTAGAAGGGTGAATTCGGGAGAGTGAATTTGTTGATCGTATGAATTAAAAATTGTGAAATTGAAGGAACAGAAAAGGGAAAGAAAAAAAGGAATAAATTGAAATATTTGTATTTGGTGAATAGACCAAAATTGACTGTAAAAGGAAACTGTAGGGAAAAAAAATGTTTTCTTTCTATTTTATTATACCATGTAATTTATAATTATATGTAATTTATATATGTCCGATTACGGATTGATAAGTATGCTGTGTGATATAGCAACCTGATGTATTTGGGCAGCATAGATGAATAAAGTATTTCTCTCTCTCTCATAAACAAACCTGTCTCGAAAGAGATATTTCATTATATATTGAGTTTGATGATTTCTTTAGAAGATAATGCCAAAGTCGTTTCAGTAATATTCAAGAGTATATAATGAAAATGTAAGTGTTAACTGGAACTAATTCCCAACAAGACAAGGTTTGAATTATGTTTTGTTCCTTGTTGGTTTCTTTTTTAACTTATTAAAATAAAATAAGCAAAATGAATTATGAAAGGAGAGAAACAAATTTACAAAATCAATAAATATATCTATATATATAAAAAGGAATGGTTAAATTTTTGTCCACAATAATCTTTTTGTTTAGTGGACCGATTTACGTGCAGTTTTTGTTCAAAAAGTCTCCTTTCGCCATAAGATAATGAAATCCTCGTATTCTGGAGTAGAAAAAAGTTGTGAACGAAATTTAGCGTTTTTGAAAGGAATATGGTCCGGGTGCGATCAAAAAAACTCAAATAGTAGAAATATACTATTTTAATGAGCCTGATGAATATGAAATATACTATTTGAGTTTTTTTGACCGCACCCGGACCATATTCCTTTCATCTTTACACACGGTCAATCAATAATCTTCCAGTTTAGCGTTTTTGGTTTGCAGTCTTCGCTTTCTTTCGCTGTTATTGTACACCAATCGATCCGTCCGTTTCCGGGGAATAAGAAAAAAGCATTACCAATTTTATAAAACTATATTATATATACTAAAAATTATAAGAACATAATATGGCTCAAGGGAAAGAAGTCAGCAATTTTTTTTTTGAAAACAGCATTTCATATTTGTTCATAATTACATTTATATATTATCTCTTTTCTAAGCATCAGAAAAAAATTTAATGATTTCCGTGAGGTGCTAAAAACGATTGTCATCTCATATATTGGTTTAATTTATGTTATCAAAATCATGATAACAAAGTATACGTATAAGTTTAATTTAACTAAATACTATAATATAAATCAAAGTATCAATTGTGTTCATTAAATTAATATTCATCAAATATAGCAATTGCGAAGCATTACCGGGTCAGCTAGTTTGAAATAAAATACAGGTTGATGGTCTTAAAGAAAAAATGATCCACTCCGATAGGTCAGACCAAGATATTTTGCTGTACAGATGTGTGGGTTATTGTTTCTTAGCTGCAACTCTCAAATTGGTCAAACGTTGGTGGGCCCACGTCTATACCGGCTCTTTAATGTATTCAGTATTCAAATTTTAATTAAATTAATTACCACAATAGCATTCATAAACGCAGTGGATTGTATTATATTAACTCACTGACAGTTTATTTTACATCTTATTTGATCCATTAAAATACAAATAATGTATTCAACTACATTTGATGTAACTTGATCAACAATTATGGGTTGTCTAATAGAACTTGAGTAAATTTTTATAAAGAGATGTTTAAATATTAGATATTTGAATTCCGTTTTTCATACGTCCTAGAAGTACGATCTGAATTGTTAAAACGTTGGCTCGATAGTTTACTAACTAATATTTGGGAGAATTTATGGCTTTATTTAAAATCTTTCAATTACTCCCAAAATACAGTTTTTATTACAATTTAAAATACTCTTTTTATGTCTGGTTCTTATTATTATATTCAACTCATTGAGAGTTAATCCCGTGACGATGAGCGTTAAGTAGCATTCAGCTTATCTCGTGCCACCCACGGGCAGCATAAGGCGTTCTAACTGTTTATTCTACCATAGATATTCAAGGCTATGGCTAGATTCTTTGCTCCCTCTTTTTTCTAATATTATTTTAACTTGAGAAGGAAGCGTGGTTTAGTTTTGAATTCATTATGGCATCGACTTTGAAATCGATTACAGAATCCTTCTCACCAGATTTTAATGCTTCATCAGTTCTAAAAATCGTTTTTGTGAATATTCTAAATTGTAGTTTTGTTACCCAACATGGATGGATATCTTCCTCTGGTCCCACACTGCTCCGACTGACAGATAGATTTTATTCCGACATCTGCCAACAAGGCCAAATCGTATAGACTTTGTGCAGTGTGTGGTTCGAAACAAAGAAGTGAGGAAGGAAAGTGAATACTACTGCATGGGTTTTAACGTCGGCTTATGTAGCTCGTGCTTTAAAATCTATCACAGATGGACTAATTACTAACAAGGTACACATAACAGGTTTGTTAGATTTTTTAATACACGCCGAATTTTTTCCAGACATGAAAAACTAGAACTTTTTTGGATCAGAATTCTTAATTTATCACACTGTGAAAGGGTTAATCACAATCAAAATGAAATGTTTAAGCACAACATAACACACGCAGACAGGGTCTAGTAACAAAATCAAAGGAACAACTAAAATGGCCAATAGACAGCTGATTTTAGTAGAATGTAGATCCGCTGCTAGGCGATGCCAAACGAATAATCCCCACTGACCGTTATTCCTGCATTTAAATATTACAATATTTATAACATTAATAAAGATAAACATTTAAAGAAAATAATTTAAAAAAAAAATTAAAATCTGTACTGGTACAACCCATTGTTGACCGCCAGATTTTTAACCAATTAAGGGTACCCACTAGATGAGGCTGGGTGGGACCCTAGGAGGGCTGCGGAACTCACAGGATTGACTCACGGCTACAGTGTAATAGAAAATAATTATCTGCCCAACCGTATTCGAACTTGAGTGCATGGAGTTACTCGTTACAGAGCCACCCCTCTCCCAAAAAAATAATATAAATAAAAATAAAATATAATTAAATTAAATACTAAGACTATTTACAAATTACATGTTGAACTCGGCGTAGTCATAATAAAGAAGGCTTTAGAGGCCGATCTGGTAATGAATGAATAAAAAAAAAAAATAGACTGTTTCGCCTCGGTAAAGAAGATTAGGGGGATATGTTCATTTAAATTCTAGCTTTTAGGTTTCTGAACAGTATAAGAGAACAGAGTAATTTTGTGTTATTGAATAAAACAAGTATTTCCTTCCATCTATTTCGCTTTCATTTCCTCTTGAATCTAGTTTCATTCAGTAATTGTAGAACAAGTATAACAGATACCTACATATACTTCTACACGTACTACACAGATACTTACATATACTTCTACACCTACTACACAGATACTTACACATACTTTTACACGTGCTACACAGATACCTACACATATTGCTACATGTACTACACAGATACTTTAATTCCTTAGCGTTTTCTCTGTTATATCTAGATCACCGAAATTATCGCCCTTTTTGATACAATATTTTGGGTTTTCTTGTATTTATTTCAAGAAAAATTCTTCCGAAGATTTCATCAAAATTTTCATACCTTCAATAATATATTATTTTTTATTATTATTATTTAATTATTTTGTTTGGAATCATTAATATATATGACGTATATTATATTTAATAATATATCATAATTTCAATAACATCTATTTTTATATTCGTATATAAATAATAACAATGCTTTATATTACACGATGTTTTATTTGTTTTTTTTGGTTTATCTTAAATTGTTTATGAAAGAGAACGGTTGATACAAAGAGCGTTGAAGAGAAACAAGAGTGCATGCAGGAGAGCTGTACCAATCAGTCAACTGAAGATTTATTGAGACTGGCTGTAGAGAGCGCTGCAATGTTTTGCCAAATGTCAGACATGGAAATATTTAGACTTTGGACCGGTACCAAGAATAAATTTTCAGCATTCACGTAAAGATTCTTTATTCAGCACTGGACTCACAAAGTGGTTATCTGAACGAGAAATTAAGATTAATTCAATATGAAAATGGCGAAACAATTTCTCATATCATTTTTTTGGAATGCATATAAAGAATACATCATATACCACTTAATATTTTTTTATTTATTTATTTATTACTATTTCCAACTATATTTATATAAAAATACATTAAGTAAATTTGATGTGAGATCAAAATGAAGTGATACAGGCGTGTAGAGATACTACCCATTGGTAGCACTCTAATTACCACATTTAATCTTAATACTGAATGTATTATAATTTAAAGTTGTAAATAGCAATAAATATACTTTAAAAAAATCTTAATACTGTAATAAACTTAAATAGCCGTGATTATCAGATACTGAATTGTCTTAAATTTCTTTAAGTAAAATATGCCGGAAGACTTGAAGTAAAAAACCTTAAAACTGTAAAAAGGACTGATATACACCATTATAAGACATAAATTAACAATCGTTTTCATGCATACTTATTTAAAAAACATGGTATTAGCCTATATTCTCAGTGACGTCAATTTAAACTGTCTTCCAGCCATTTTTCAATTTGTTGTTGTGAGTATTGTATGCATAAAAATATAATAAAAAATAGACATCTCCTATAGCTGGGTCTATCTAATCATTGTTCATCTGCCACATCTCCTCAAAGTGGCTCTCTAATTATTGTTCATCTGCCACATCTCCTCAAAGTGGCTCTCTAATTATTGTTCATCTGCCACATCTCCTCAAAGTGGCTCTCTAATTATTGTTCATCTGCCACATCTCCTCAAAGTGGCTCTCTAATTATTGTTCATCTGCCACATCTCCTCTAAGTGGCTCTCTAATCATTGTTCATCATCTCCTCTAATTGGATCTCTCTAATCATTGTTCATCACACACATCTTTTACTGGCTCTCTAATCATTGTTCATCACACACATCATCTCCTCTAATTGGCTCTCTAATCATTGTTCATCACCTACATCATCTCCTCTAAGTGGCTCTCTAATTATTGTTCATCACACACATCTTCTTTTACTGGCTCTCTAATCATTGTTCATCACACACATCATCTCCTCTAATTGGCTCTCTAATCATTGTTCATCAACCATATCATCTCCTCTAACTGGCTCTCTAATCATTGTTCATCATACATAAATATTCCAGTACGGGACCCATGGATATATCAAAACAGGAACCGCTTTATTTATTAAAGGACTTTATTTGACCTCGGGGGATAGAGGAGGTTATCTCCAACCTAAATCCCCTGGGGTCCGGTATATATTTTGATCCATCTAGGAAATATCTTTTCTGCTTTGTTTTGTTTTTTCTGTCGTATTCCTTCCTGTAAAAACATTATATGTACGTGTTTTCTCAAACTTCATACAATAATTTGTTTTTCACTATTTTCTTTTTTAAAAATTCATTAAAAAATTAAGAATTAGCGAGTAGTTCCCAGAAATATATATATATATATATTTTAATTTATGGGGTTTAGACATAGGGAGCAAGAAAAAGAAAGAATATTACATATAGTTATAGTAGCGTATTTTTTAAGCAAATATTTATATAATAATTGTTAAATAGGTTTTTATTATTATTGTCGCGTTGTTTTAAAATTTGTAGAAGTGTCCTGGAGACGAAGGACGACTCGTTGGTGTAGTGTAAATCTTCTTTAAAATATAGACCAATTTTGGAGAGGACAAAAAAAAAGACAGTCACTAAATATTTATATGATGTAAATTGAACCTTTCTGGGGAAGAAGATTGTTGTATGAATAGAATAAATTTATAAATTATCATGCTAGATCTATCAATAAAAATAAAGTTGTAAAGCTTTTTTATACGGTATAAATTACAATATTTCCCTTAAATAAAAATAATGGAAAGGGACATGGAAGATGAGACAACAGACTGTAATGGATAAGTTGTGTTAGCCATCAGTCGCTCCGCTGGGCTAATCCAGCAGCTGAGAGCTGTCCTTCACTACACCGCCCTAACGGCTAACAATTTAGAGAAATTCAACAAAACTAAGTGACATCAATTTCAAATATTTTATAGAGCCCTTGATATTTCTATAGAAAACTAAAAGTCAATTTATATAGAAATCAGAATAAATATGCAGTAACAGCATAGTAAAAACATCCTAAAAAAAACAAAAAACTTCCACTTATTATGAGTATTCGAATTATATGATTTCTAAAGGTAAAAAATAATGGATATTAACTTTGTTGCTACCAATAATACAAAAATTTAACAATAGAAAAAGATCCAGGGCTTCGTAACTGTGATCGAAAGAAATCGGGCGGTCCCGGCTTTTTCTGATTCTAACTACTGTCTTTATTTTTCCTCCTTTAGCTATTTGTCAAATTGTTTAATATTTTGTATTTATCCATTGTTTACAATGCAAACAATGTGAACTGGTTTTTTATACCAAATATGCATATTGTAAAATACTTTAGAGAAGTTTTTTTTTTTTTAATTCGTCATTTAAGCCCCAAGTCATTAGACAACATCAATGAGGATAACACCTAGTATAAAAGTCCTTTTAACATTACATTGATTTACTTAGTTTAATCAAAATCATTACAGCGGTTTTTGCGAAAATCCTTAAACTGTGTAAAATCGATTCTCCTAAAGTGGTATTTCCAGTTGCTGTCACATCTTAGATTTATACACGCCTTAAAAATGTAATTTCAGTTTCTTAGGACTTATCGTTTTTGAGCCAGAGTATTGATTAATACCTTTAATTACTTATCAAATTTCTAATATTTTATATTTACCCATTGTTTATTATTGGTATCAATGTACTTTAAAGATTTTTATTTTTTTAATTCGGCATTTAAACCCTGTTAAACTATTTCAATGAGGATAACACCTATCTCGTATTAAAAAACACTTAATTTTTATTTGATTTACCGAGTGTTAAAGCTACCTCAAATCGACTATGTCTTTTTGTTGGAAGGCTTTAAAAATGAAGAAACGACAAACTGGCTCGGATTAAACATTTATTTGGTTCCATTTAAACATTTTAAAAACTAAAACTAACATAAACAAAATAGAGAAGTAAAAATAAAAAGGCCTTTCAGATAAAAATAAAATAGTTCGATAAATTATGAAAATGACAATAAAACTAATTTACACAAAAAAAAAGAAATAAATATATAAAATAAGTAGTAGTCGACGTAGGGTTGCTCCACTCCGATAAGTCAGAGGAAGAGTGATGCCGATATGTATAGGTCACAGCTCTGGTAGCTAAATAAATGGTCCAGAATTGGTGTAGTGGCTCATCGATGGTCCAAATATCCAACAGTCACATTAGGGCGCATAAGGCATTAGGCGAACCGACAAAATGAACGCAAATAGGGCTGGTTCCACACGTTCATGGCCACTAATTATCCGGAACTCATATTAAAGTCGAAGCACAGAAAAGGTCTGGTTTCGAACTGTAGTGACGACTAAAACATTCAAAATAGTCTAATAAAATAACATCAACCAAACGCAGACAGGGCTGCCTAAAGACGCTACCAGGGTCACTAATTAGCCGGAACTGCTCTAAAAAACTAAGATGGTCGGTCCGTTGCTAGGTGACGCCTTAGCAACAATCATCAGTCCCTAGCAACTGTCTCAATCACTCATAATAACACACAAATATAATTACACATTTTTCTTTTTAAATAACTAAATCCAATTAAAATAATAAAAATAAAAATAAATATAACAAAATTAAATACTAATAAAACTCAAATACTATTTACAAGGTAATTATATTATTGTGGCGTTAACACCGAGTTTAATGAAAATCGTTAGAGTCGTTTTTGAAAATATCAAAAAAATGTTAAGAATCGATTCAATAACTGCTATAAATCGATTTTCCCGAAAAAGTTTCTGTCACATGCCAGGTATGTACATACCCACCTTAAATGTGAAGAATGCTACTAATGAGTAGTTTCTCTACATGCCTGTATCACTCCATTTTCATATAACATTAAATTTACTCTGAGCCTTGCCACTCGCGCCGCTGAGCTCACTTGGCTTGCCGATTTCCTGCTAGCAGGTGAGCTCTTTGTTTCATTCTCTTTTTTCCTATTTTTCTTTTACACCCTTCTCTTTCTCTATTCTGCGTTTTTATGTAAATACAGTTGTAAATTGCAATAAATAAATAGAAATTCTCGTATGACTTTTCGTTTTCGAGCTTGATTGTTGATTTGATGATAGACATACAGACCATTTAGCGAGAGTTAGTTATTTAGATTCAAGGGACCTCAAAACTTATATTTCTGCCGAAAACTTAACTTTAAAATTTACGTACTGGATACATATTTTATATATCGGTGAGTGAAAGTAAAAAAAAAAAATGAGATAGTAATGTATGCAATTTACTCTACAGTGGTTTCCAAACTACGTGCCGTCAACAGTTCGTTTGCATTACATGAGGGATATTCATGATCTTTAGTTTAACATGTTAAAGAGTGTTAAAAGGAAAAAAAGTAAATAAATATTTCTTTTTTTGCCTTGTTAAAACGATATAACATGGTTGAGTCTGTTACTAGGTCTGGTAAATGGAGAATGACGTCATGCAACAGACCAGCTGAGCTCGTCACCGTTTTGTTTGTCGTGCTAGGTTACTTGTTCGCAGTTAGTGTTTTGATTGTGTTAGTATTGTTTTGGATGTTTTAAGTAATACAGCAATTAATAACAATAATAATAATGTAATGATAGTTTCCAATTAGCTCGTCTTGATTCTCTTCCTCACAAGTTAGATGATCAACAAGGCATTGAGTGGACAAACTTTCACACAAATTCCACTTTTCACTCACTTTAGGCATGCTGTAATAAATTACTTCAATCTAAACTTAGAATTAAACAAAAACATAAAGTTTTGGAAGGAAAGGTTATAAAAGAAGTTGCTCAGAAAATCCGCTAGGAGCTCTACAGCACTTAACATTTACCACAGCTTAAAATAGGGATGCTCACAATCCTATCCGTATAACATTAAATATGGTAAAACATTTTACATTTAACACAACATCATAAATACCCCTATTGTGCAATTTATAACGCCAGAAATGCATACAAATTAATACGAAAATGTTTTTAGTTAACGACCAACTAAAAACACTGTAACTGGAATATATAGAAACCCGAACCATTCATCTCTAGTTAATGATATGAGTATGTTAGTCTGAAGAACTTTGAATATTGGATAAATAATTGCAATTATATTTGACTGTAATTAGTAATGCGGTATTTTACGGTTTTTTGGAAAGTGTAATTTTTTTTTCTTTTACATATATAAAATATGGTATTTAGTCTCAAACTATACATTAAAAAAAGTTTTTGCCATAAAAAAAGCAAGCAGCCATAATTGTTTTGGCATTGTGTCATTTTGACATAAATATATGCTAGGCTTACCTACTTGGTGTGAGAGTTGTTCTGGTTTATTTCATTATTTTAGTTTTATTTGTTATTTAAGCGATTATATATTATGAGTTATATTCCTTATCGTTCTTGAGCAATACATAATTGCAAAAATAATATAAAGACTCCATAATAGTTGTTTATGTATGTGCCAAAATATGTTAAAATTGGAAACATTTGATAAAGCTGGCAAGAAAGGATGCAAAATTATAATCGAATCTAAATAATAAATTATATTTTTGTATAATGCAAGATACATATTGTAAGTTCATTAGAGGTTATATTTATTCCGAAAGTAACTAAAAACGTAATGATTTTTCCTTTCTGTCGGAAAACGATATGCTTACTAATATATATGTAACAGATAATAACGATATGTAACTTATGTTTTAACATTTCTAGATAGTGGTTAACAGAAATCCGGGTTTGTTGCACAATATTCTGCTAACATTAAAGTATCGTTTCGAGGCAAATTTGTACTTTCTGCTTCTATGAAACCGAATACCATGGATGTGTTTGAAAAAAAATAATGAAAATTACTTTAATAGCAAATATGCAACAATTTGTTTGTTTATGTCTAAATGACGCCTCATATGAAACCATCATGGTTGCTAGTGTTTTCCTTCTGTTGGTACACACATTAAAAATATTAGTTTTTAAAACTAAACTTAAAAATTAATTTAGTACCTATATAATTAAAACATATGATTGCGTTTCTTAATTATCTGAAAATAATATTATTAGCATTATTTCAATTTTTTTTTTAAGTCATCTCAAATAACCTGTTGTGATTACTTTAGCTCAACTAGTTCTAGTAATATCAAGCTTTTATGGAATTACTACTATCTATCACACTCAAGTGTAATAGTTACAGTAGTAAGTACTCAATCAAACCATATACACATATTAAAAAAAAAAAATTATATGAATAATGATAATGATGAATAAAATAAAATAACTAGATATAAACTAAAATTAATAATTATGTCTCTGAAATAATATAAACACATCCTATATAAAAATAGGCGGATAAATGAGTTGAATAATAACAAAACAAGAAATAGCATAGAATTAATAAATAAAATAAATCATATTGAACACAATCGATTATTACAATTTCAGTGGTTCCTTAAGTAGTTAAATCACTAATCAAAATTCTAATTTCATTTCCTCAAATTTTATATTACAGCAATTGGAAAGTAATTGTAATTACTTTTTGCCCAACATTAGGAGCCCTTTTAACTAACAAGTTAATGGAGGAGTCATTGTGGCCCTTGGGACTTAGTGGAAGAGTCAGCCTGACCCTTAGGTTAAAAAGTTCAGAGAATCACTGCTCAAAGGAATAGAGGAGGCCGGGGGCACGTGGCCCAGTTCTTTTTTTTTATTACAATAAAAAAGTGTTTGATTTTTTAAATAAAGATTTCAAATAGCATTTACTAAAAATAAAAAATTCTATGTTTGTTTAATTTTTACAATATAATTTCACTGGTATTACAGAACGAATTATAATTTAAGGGATTTGTCGTGAGGGGCAAATCTGATCCGTGTATGGAGTAGGTTGTTCCAGCTAGTGGGGCATGATAATTTCCCAAGCATTTTGCAATCGTTTTAACTGCTAAATTTTATTTCCTGAAAAATTCATGCATATTATTTTTAAAGCTCTTTTCATAGATATAAATACAATTATAATTGGTTTAGTCCAATCACTGCCACAGGAATTAATGCAGTTATAACACATACGTTTTATACCTCCTTAGACACTGCACATTCGCCTAATGTTTGCAACTAGTGCTCTGTTCTCTATTCCGCCCCAAGCATACTTTCATTGAACGCCTTAAGGGAACTAAGCATGAATCATATTCATCTTTATTATCCGAATTTTCATCCAATCTCATTATATTTATTTTTATTATTATTATTATTTTTTTTTAGAGGTCCTTTTTTGGAGCTTCTGTTCACTACTACCAGGCTGGTTTATGATTATTAAAAAAATAATTCTTTGTAACAGTTAGTTTCTCTTTGTTTATTTTTTTTCCTAGTGATTTTTTCGTTCAATCTGACCATATTTCTCTCTTTTGCTGTTTTTTGTTCAACTGTAATGATTCTTTTAATCTATTTTCTGTCAGTTCTTATACTTTTATTAGAACTTTTTCCTTTCGTGTGTTCTTCCCCTATACATATATTAAATGTGTTTCAAAACGCATTTATATCATCAAGCATTGATAATAATATCTAAAATAATTGTTTTTTTTTACAAAAACAAACAAGCATTGTAACATATCTTTGATGCGTGGTCATAAGGGCTTATGTCGAAAATGTGAATTTATTAGGAGAGCGAAACAAAGTTCAAAACATTATGTAAAATTTAATTATTGATATTTTTTTTTTTTAGTTACTTTTTATAAAACAATATAGTAGTAAGTCTATATGAAGCATGAAGACCTTGTTACGAACCGGTAACTTTGATTTGGATAAAACTACAACATAATCTCAAAATGCTCAAAAAGTGACTTAAGCCCTTATGACTGCGCATTAAAGATATAATGGTCTTGCTGGGCCGACCTACCCCATCACCTTGATGGAAATACTTGTATACCATTAGAATAACCTACACAATATTCAGTTGAGTTGTTAAGCTAAAAATATCCTTACTTATTAAATTTTACAAACGCTACTTACCGATTTTCTTAATCAGTATTCTCAGAGAACTATAAATTATGATAATTAGATTGAAAAAAAAGTATTCCTCCAAATATAAACACATGATTCAAAGCTAATGACATTACATATAATATATTGACGATATATTCTTCAATGTATTATATATTTATAGTATATATTTAGATTCAAAGAAAGGAAAAATCAAATATACTAATCTACAGACACAACTATCTATATTGAACACTAAGTTTAATAGAAGCCAAGAGAAATTTAACAATTTAAAATAAATTAGATAAGTCCTTGAATGGTGAGTTGCGCTATGACTTGTTTAAAAAAATAAAAATAAACTATTAGTGCTTTATACGTTTCGACTTAGTAATATTTCATATATTTAAATTCAATAAGTTTATTTATGATTATTATGTGGATAAATGAACTGGCAGACAAAATTAACTTAATTAATTAATTAATTAAATGTATGGGAAGTTTGTTTCTGTGATGATTTTTTTACCTTTACATTTTCAAAAAATATCGCTCATTTCATTCATAATATCTTTAACACAATAGAATTCGTGTTATACAATTTATTTCGTTATTGTTTATTAATTACATACGTTCAACTAATAATCTTTCAATTTCATAGATTAATAGATAATAGATAGCTTTGGGGCTCCACTAAACCATCTAATTCCTCTCGAATCCAATCCTTACAGTCCAAAATCCTTCGTAAAATCCATAATGCTCCGAACTTTCCCACAAATGAAGTCATCCATAAGGACCTCAATGTCCCAAATGTTGCCGGTTTGGGCAGAACAGATACCAATCCTTCCATGATAAACTTCCAACCACCCAAACCCACTTGTTTCTAACCTTTCTTCTCTTAATCATTCCTTAATCCCCAAAAGATGCCCCCGAGATCTTTTCCTCTAGAAATGTTATTGGAGTTCTATCAATGGGTAGATTCTCCACATGTTTGTATCATGTCATTTTATAACTTACAGCAAATTTACTAGTTGTAGCAATTTTTTTTTTTATTCGAAAGATCAATACGTGACATTAACATTTGAAAATGATTTCGGGCATATGGGCACTGCGGCTGTTCTTGACGAAGCCCATTCTGGACGTCCAATTTTGGGCCACTTTTTCGAGCACTGCTGGCCGTATGTCACGAATAACACGAACAATGCTGGCCTCCAAGGCGTCAATTGTTGCTGGTTTATCAGTATAAACCAGTGACTTCACGTAGCCCCACAGGAAATAATCGAGAGGTGTCAAATCGCACGACCATATGCGGCAATTTTGCTTATTAACAAACCCGTTAAGCCAAAAATGCGCCTCATCGCTGAACACAATTTTACAGAATGCGCTTCGTCAAGAACTGCCGCGGTGCCCATATGCCCGAAATCATTTTCAAATGTTAATGTCACGTATTGATCTTTCGAATAAAAAAAAAATTTTGATTACAATTTAATTTTTTGTGTTATTTTTTACAATTTCAAGTTCTATCGGGCTTAAAAAAAAGACACTATATTTTTATACAGTTGTAAACAACACTAAATAAATTATTAAATATAAAAAAATAGATTCAGTTATCACACAAGTCAGTTAATATTTGTACAACCATAGAATCAAACGTTTTGAATAATATCTTGTCTAAAATATCTTGGAGTTATATGCTAAGATAAATTTTGAATAAAACTTTTCTATTTTCTTTAAATAAAACGAGAGATCAAGGAGATACTGCTTTACATCTCTAGAAAGATATAAAAAGAAATATCAAAGAATGAGATGGCTAATTTTAAGAAATGGGTCCATAAAGCCTTGGGGTGGAAGAGAAAAGGAAAGTAAAATCGGACCTCAGAGTTCTTTAGATATTATTTAATCCTTAACCATTCGAGTGTTATTTTCATTTTATGACTTATTTAATAATTTTTTACTTGATTTATATAGATATTTTTGTGGATATTGTTTACTATTATGATCCCATTGCATAAGAAAAATATCACAAATATATTTTCGTATTGCCGGGATAAATAAAATTTTTAGAAAAAATTACCTTGAAATCATTAAATTTATATTTTATTTTTATCATTAGAGAGAGAGAGATAAAATTCTATTTACCAATAATAAAGGTTATGATCTAGGAAAGAGTGTAAATAAATTCATTCTCTCCGGTTTTAAAAACAAATTCAATTGTTAATCTCTGCAGGTCTATGTAGATGAGGTCCTTTCATTATTATTTTTTTAAAGGAAGAGTGAAATAAACAGCGGTAAAGACTAAGCGAACCCGAAAGTTCGATGCCGATACTACCAATCGTTCTCTACATACATCTGTTCAATGACATCCGTCCAAACCCAAATCTACTAAATCAGTCTAAACGAAATCCTCCCATCCACGTTTCGGTCTATCCTTAGGACGTTTACCCGTCGCTTCAGTACTTATTAAAAATTATGGATCCGTTCATTATGAAGACCCACAACCTTACTTAAGTAATGCTAAAACCAAATACATATTTACCGGACGCAATTCCTTCAATTCAGGGTTGGTAGCCTTCTGAATTCTCCGGTTAACTCATCCTTTTTCGGTCCAATTTTACGTAACATTTTTTCAAAAACCTTAAGGCGTTCTGCTTCCCTCAGCATAAGAGGCCACGTTTCCCATCCGTAAACAGTTGGAAGGATAATATTTTTTTTTAATTTTAAGTTCTTGAACAGAATTCGTAAGACTTCGAATTTGAAAATTTACAAGCTTTTCCCGCCTTTAACCTAGCTTTTATTTCCTCATCAAGTTATTTTTTTTGTAGTTACCATAGAACCTAAATACTTAAAACTATCTACCTTTTCAAATTTATTTCCTCCAATATCTATATCACCGAAATTGCTCCCATTTCTACTACTAACCATATATGTCGTTTTATTCGTATTAATTTCGAGACCTATTTCCTTACTAGATTTTATTGACGTATAAAACTAAATGTATATTAACCTAAAGTTAAACCCTTTTTGGTATTCATCAAATTTCTCAATAACGCATTCTGTTACTAGATTAAATAAGATAGGTGATACAGAATCGGCTTGTTTTAATCCAAACCGAAAAAAATAAAGAACAAAAGAAAAACCAAAAAAAAATTGAAATTTTTCACAAATGCCAGAGAGATTGAATTTATTTGCATTTTTGCCCAGACCAACTACACCTTTATTCCTCTCGCATACTTTGACCATATTTAAGTATTTGGTTTTCTTGGAAAGAAGAGTTTTTCCTCTTCCTAAAAATAACTACAAGATACAGATGCTTTTCCTAGATTTTCAAGTAATAAAAAGTCAATCTAAGAAACACTTTATTCGGGACTGCTGCCCGAATTGAGATGATAAAATCAATCCAAGATTAGATATATAAACATTAACCAAGATATAATT
>NW_027109924.1:187687-200099 GCF_000696795.3 Halyomorpha halys
TAATATAACTTAAATACAATACATTTCAAATTTTATTTTATATTTATATATTTTTTCCTCCTCCTTCTCACACAAGGTTATATTAATTTTTTCTAATTCTTTCATTCCCTTTTTTTTTTCATTCCCTTTTTTTTTTTTTTGTTTCTCAACCCTATCTACGCTATTCTCTTTATTCCCGTGATCCGCAACACACATTCAATCCGTTACACATATACAATGCAAATTAAACGAAATTGTCAACAAACAGAAATATAGAACTAAGTTAAAATAACCATAGAAGTAGATCAATTTAAAAAACAAATAAATAAGTAATTTTTTTAAAAAATAGTCAAATAAAAGAAATTAACAAATAAGTTTTAAAAAAAGGAATAAATAGGTTAAAAAGCTAATTAAAAAAAATGGATGAATAATATTATATGTCGAATAGTAAAGGTTTTTTCTTAATTTTATAGACCTGTGTAATGGTTTCCTTACATTTTGAAAAGCATAAATGGACGTGATAACAGTATTTCTTTCTTCTTTTTTTTTTTTAATTTTTTAAACTTTAAAATTAAAGTTTTTAAAACAAAACTCACTGTCACCAACCCTTTTCTCCATTTATATCAACGATCTTCCTGATTCCATTAACCATACACAATACCACCTACATATATGCATATGATTTCCAAATCTATCTATCCTTCCATCCCTTCGAGATGCTTGAGGCCATCCAAAAGATACAAGAAGATATTGATAGCATTAACACATGGGCGTTTAAGAATGATTTGAACTTGAATGCTGAAAAAATCAAGGCCGTTCTTATTGGTTCCAAGCGCCTCCTTCATTCCCTCCCTTACTGTTCTCTACGGTTTCTTAACAACCAATTGATTTATATATGCCTTCCTAGAGAACCGCCTTCTTTAGCAAATCCTTCGTCAAACGTGCAACCTCCTTCTGGTATTCTCTTCCCAACTCCATTCGCCAGTCCTCATCCATCCTTTCCTCTAAACAACACCTATTCCTTCACTTATTGTATAACCAAACCTCCACATCTTTGTAATCAAATAAATAGGCATATATTGATTAACATTATAAACAGAAGTTAAGCCAATATCCCAATGTAATTTAATTTTACTTACTGAAAACTTGTGAATACTCACCATACAAAAATCTTAATGTATGAACCATGTATTTATTCTTAGGGGAAATATGTCCCAGAATAAAATTAGTTTTTCATTTAATTTCATTTCAATTGAAATCACTACAAAATAAAGGAGCATTATAATTTTTGTAGCACAAACTCTAAATAAATTATGGAATCATTTTATTCATCATTTCCTGACATTTTAACACATGTGTTTACATAAATGATATTATTCTTATATGATACTTGTCATATTACTCAAAGTAGGGTTTTCATTCAGAACTTTGCACTATATATTCACAGACTCCAATGTTAAATGTTAATTCAAGATATGGCTTCAATAATGACTCATAGCATCATAGGTACTTTTACGGCAACCGGTACAATCTCTTCCCGATCAATTCAAATTGGTTGTGTAAAAATGTCAATCATATTAATCGAATAGATAAAACAATAAAACTTTTTTTTTTTTAATCAAGTCTTTTAGGAACTTTTTACAATAATTAGAAATCCAAAGACTGAGCTCAAACGAAAGACGTCAAACCACATCTAATTTAACTAGCCACATTTAAGCTGAGACTGATTAGTCATGGCTAGACGGGCTTGATGTTGTTTTATTCAAAGAACTTATCATTTGTTTATTTTATAAAATTAAAAAAAAAAGATTTAATTTAATTATTTTTTTCAAGCCTTTTAAAAATCAAAATCCCTAAACATTTTAAAAACCAAAATCAAAATCCCTAACTATATATTTATTTAATCCTAACTGTTACATTTATAAATGCTATATAAAACAATATTTTATGTAAATCCATTAATAAAAGAAATTGGCAACTATAATAAATCCTCTCGTCAACACTACACTCATAAAAAAAAACAAAAAAAACAAACATGTTTTATGAATTATTTTTTTATTCTTTATTATTTTATATAATGAATTTCATCTTTTTAATTATTTATATTTTTTGCTGTTGAAGATATTTAATATTTTTGAAGATTCATAAATTAGATTGAATGTTTATTTTAAGTAATCTAATATTCATTGATATTAAGAATGGGTATCCATAATTATGTGAAATGTAAATTTTTTAAATCAATTTCTGTTGTTACTGTTATTTGCTCCGCGGTCCGACAAGAGCATCTCAGGAACTCCATGCCTAAGAACCACATTTTCGACAAACACTTTTGCGACCTCTTCCGTCGTAGTGTCCTTCACTGGGACAGCCTCAGCATAACGCGTGAAGTGATCAACACACCTTATGAGATATTTATTCCCACTGGCCGTTCTCGGAAAGGGTCCCTGTACATCCATCGCTACCAGTTCTCCGGGCCGAGTCGCTTGGTAAGGAGGCATAATCGGCACCTATATATATTAATCCTTTTGTTGCAGAAGAATATACAATGAATAGAAAAATATCACATAATATAAAATTAAAATGTTGAATGCTCATAACTGAAATGTAGCTTTTGGAATATGGGCCAATTATGTTCATTATATTTTTAAAACTATAAAGTTACAAATTCAACTGTAATAATACGTAATTAAAAACTACATGAACAGATTCATTCAGTATACCATATTGGGTTGGAATGATAGTTAAGCCAACATTTATCATAAAAGAGACACAGTAAAGCAAGGCTACTGCAAAGCGTGGTTGTATTATGGTTCGGCTATTTCCGGTAACCATCGGCGGCCGGTCGGAACGGCCCATCAGGATGGCGGGAATCAATAGCGTCCCTGACCTAGACTCGAGGTCCCTTAAACTCTTCCAGGATTTTGGGCAATTGCCATCCCGGGGCTCAAGGTATAGCATGCGGCTACGCTGAATCGATGCCAAAAATAATTATTTAATTGAAGGATAAATGAATAATCATACACATATATAAACTCTGGCTCTCCGGGAGGTTGAATTTTGAAGAATGAGGTATCAAATGAAAAATAATTTTATGGTGAAGAGACCTATCGATTCTTAAATTCTTACTAGAACTTTAATAAATTTATTCAAAAATATTTCAGAACTCTTATAGAGGTAAGTGGGCGGATCGAGACGGTTCAAAATGGATTTTATAGATTTCAACATGGACATCAATACCCATGTACGTTCTTGTGTTTTAAAGCCAAAAAATTATTTTTTTATATATTGCACAAATTAGGTACGGGTCAAATCTCATTCAAGGCAATTGCACCATGGTTGCCATGGGATACTTACACAACGTTTGAGCGAAGGGCTCAAATTATTTTTGGTTTCTCAAAAGTTATTTTTGATGGCTCAAATTATACAAATAGATTGTTTGAATGTTCCAAGGTCCTGAAATTATTGTATGAAATTTGTTTAGTCTGTCCGTCTGTGATTTACAAATGTTTTGAGCTAAAGACAAATTCATAGGTTTTTATTGCAAAAAACACACAGTTTTATTCCAAGAATGTTTAGAATAATTTGAGCTAAAAATATTGAACAAATATATGTAGTCTGTCTGTTTCTGAACATGTGAAGTTTTGGAAATGAAGCGAACAGCTCAACAGATTTCCAATTTCCATAAATCAAACTACTCATACCAGCATTTTCCCTCCGAAAAATTAGTATTCCGCCTAAAACATCCAATCATGTACGGCCAATCTACTTGATAGTACAAAAGACCTCTCTCAACGAGTCTAAATCAAGATTAATATAAGTTTATGAATATTAGCTGTATCATAATTGTAAAGTGCAGTGAATTTTCCAATGGGGCAACGTAATTAATTATTAGGTAATATGTCACCACTTAAACATAGTCGTTATAAAGTATGCAGTTTTACCAGTTGTGTTTCTTGATCATATTATATTGTCTATACGATTGTGCATGATATATATATATTTTTTTTTCGTACCTTCCATAAAAGTATAACAACAGCATTATTACATACATATGCAATAATGTGATATCGTTTATATTTCGAATTTATTAAAGACAAGAAGAAAACATATCCAATGCCAGAGTTTTCGCATTAATAAATTACATTAATAAAGTAGTAGTAGTAAATATTAATAAAATTCAAAAACTATTTTTATTTATTTATTCAACAAAGTATAAGTGGTACGAGTAGATGGTAACTTCGGTCGGTGCCTAAATAATATACCAAAATATTAATCATAAAATGCAATATTTCCTTGTAAACTCTTAATTATTTAATTGTGAACTAAACTGAAACGGATAACTAATAAAATTATACAATGCCTTAACTTTTACTAAAAATAATAATTATTTTATTTATGTAATACAACTGAAATACAAATTATGAATATTAGGTAGTTTTTCGAAAAGTCCATGTTTTCTTAGTCGGAGTCCAGTCAGTGTAATAATGAAAATCAAATATCTAAGTAGTGCACATTGTGGAATAAATATTTTAGTTAAAAATGATGTATTCAACTATGAATAAAAATTAAAAGGAATGTAACTATTTAAATGATAGTGCATCCTGTAGATGGAGAGACACGTAACGTTGTAAAAGATGTAATAAAGAATTTAAAAGAAAGAAATGTTTTTTTAAAAAATTGTCTAATAAAACATGAAAACCTTCTAATTAAAAAACACAAATAAAGGTAAATTAAAAAAGACAACTAATGAAACAATAACACTATAAATAATATAAAAAATATATTTTATTATCATATACATGATCATTATATGATACATATTATATGATCATATTACATAATATATAACAATAATGTACTTCACAAATAATAAATTATATATATAAAAAACAAATAAACTAAAAATAGAAATAGCGATAATTTTAAAAAGACAACTAATGATAAAATAATAATAATGACAGTTATTTGAACAATGAAAATCATAAATAGAGGTACATAAAAGTAATAAATTATTCAATTAAAGGTTTAGTATTTAGTTTTCTTTGTGATCAGTATATATTTATTAGATTTCTAAATGACGACTGAACAAATATGGTGCAATATGATTTTTTTAAATCTATTATAAAATAGTGGTTCAAAATAATAAGGATATAATATAACTAATGATGTAGGTATAACTAAATAGTTTTTATAGCTAGGTTTATTCGACATATAATGAAATCCAAGTCATTAAGTAGACAAAATCCTCCAATCAAAGATTTAGTTTTTATTTTTCTTGGCGATTAGTATATTTATTAGTTGTTCTGATTGACGACTGAACAAATATGATTTTAAATAGTTAAAAGTGTTTTTTTTTTAAATATGTTGTTAACCTTCAATATATTTTGTATGTCTGAATACTATTCAATGATCCGGTAAATATCAAAACTAGGAGGGAGATATTGGATAGATATGGATATGGAATTCGTCAAGGCTAAAGACCTCTTGTGATTACGAGAATCCGTGGTGCGGTAGAGTTCTCTTCAAAGCAACCTAGGATGCCTATAGCTTAATTGCCCAACTACGACTCTCCGCTGAATGTGCAGTTACTCCAAGTGTCGGTTCACACAAATACACTTTGGAGCCACAGAAGCTTTGTCCAGTTTGTGATGGAACGGCATTGCAGGATTTTTTATCTTTTTTTACCACTGTTCCGAGAATCAAGAGAAACAAATCTGATACATATTAGACAAAAAAGGTATTAGCCAGAATCATTTGTATGAATTTCTGTCAGTAACTTCAGGAATGGATCTTAAACTTGGAGCTTGATAGATATCTTCTCAATGAGATCTATATTTTTGGTTCTTTTATACCATTAAATATATAGTACCTTTTTTTTCTTCTTTTTTACTCTTTGGAATGTAGATAGTCCAACTTGTGTATATTCCTTGTTATTTGTCTATATAAATGGTTTTCCATTCACTATTTTAGTAAAATAACAACAAGAATATATTTAACTATGCATTTTACAGGCTAACTCTGAAGGGAATTGTCCCATAAACAAATAACTAAAGAAAGGGGAGACTTTAAGATACATTTAAAGCACCTGAAATTGGAAAACAGCGTGAAACCCTCAACTCCCGCCCTCCATGGTAGCCTTATCTAACTTTTCAAACAGAAAATTATAGTGAGTAGGTTGATCGATGTACGACATGGCACAATCTCACGAGAGGAGATCATAAGATAAAAAGAAAAGGCAATCCTTCCCGGCCGGACCCGCCCCACTAAGACCCCCAGGGTGTCCGATATTCCTTATCAATTTTGAAATATTTGCATAAAACGGGAAGAGGAGAATTTAAAATAGTTTAATTGAGCAATATAAGAAAGCGTTTGAAATTCAAAAACTGCTTGAATTTTCTATTCTGTATACTATTTTCAAATTTATATACGTTAGTAAAAATAAAATATTATCATTCAATTTTCAACATATTCATTATATATTTTCAAAATTACGAACAAATGCCGAAAAGTCGCATTTTTCCATTATTAACAACTGCTCTGTAAAAATTAATCGATAAATTCTCATTGAATTACCTATTATATTGCGATATTCAGGATCCACTAATGATCGGCTTCCCCTTTTAATATCATTCCTCGAGCTTAAACGGAAAATTTTCCCACACTTAAACTTGAGCTGTAAATTACTGGAACTGAGAGGGTTGTCGGATCAAACGAGCCAGAAGCTCTCCAATTACAAACCTCAAACAAAGAAAACTAAAACAGAAAACTCGAGTAAAAAGACGCAGAGGATGCTTAAAATTTGAAGATTATATAAGAGTCTAGCAGACCTAGCAATACTTCGCAATTGCTAAATTTATTGAATACAATTAAAAGTTTAATAAATTATTATATTTAGTTATTTTCACATTGAATTAATTATTCAGTAATTGCTGATATATATTTAGTTTGAAGTGATATAAAAATATCGCAATGAGAAACGTTTACAACAAGAAAAAGTTGTCCTCCAATGCAAAAATAAGACACTTCTGTACAGTAGTAAGGCCAGTGATACGGTATGGTACGGAAACAGTCAGCCTTCCGAGCCTGAAGAGGGTCCTGAAGATTGAGGAGATTCACGGACCCAAAATAATGCAAGAGGGGTATAGGAGAAAATCCAATAAGGAGATATACAGGAATTTGGAAGACCTGAAAACAGTCATCAGAACCAGGAGACTGTGATTTTACGGGCACATGGTCATCATGAAAAATAAGAAAATTTACAACAAAGTCTGCAGCTATTAAAATATATTGGGATATATAAAAAGAGTAAAAGAGGAATTAGGAAAACTAAACGCATGAAGATTGCTTGGATAGAGAGCATTTTGGGAATAAATTAAAAGAGGTTGAGGTTCTTGTGGGAAAGAAGGAGAGACGAGAGAGAAAATGGAGGAACAGTCCAGGAGGATGAAAGGGTATTGGAGTAGACGAAAGGTAGGTGTGAGGATAAATAGAAAATGATTTTCGCGTGGTCCTTGCTGGCCACTTCGAGAAAAAAAAATGATAAAAATATAGAAATAACTTCAACATGAAACTTGGGAGTAGTTTAGAGCTATATAAACTACACCAAAGGGCGCAAATCAGATATAATAAAACAAATTAGAACCGAAGGTATAAAATAAAAATTTTTTGCCTAAATAACAGCATTAAATATAAATATTGGTAATATAGGTTAAAAAGAGGACACATTCAGCTCTCAAAGGGTTGTATAGCTCTCGAACGTAGGAATTGGAAAAAAAGTAAAGGAGTCATGTACGATTATATGGAACGAAAATTCTCCAAATAAATCAAGGCGAAAATTTTCTAATTTTAATTTCTTTGAAAAGTAATATTTATGGGTTTTAGATGACTTTAGAAACGAATATGATTTGTTTATTGCTAAAAAATAAATTGAACACAAACTTAACTTCAAGCCTCATTATTTTGTAGTGAATAAAAACCATTTAACAGAATCAGTAATATCTGTTCTTATTCTTCACAAAGAGGCAAAGCAATTGGCACATAATAACCAAGAAGAAAATGTATACTTCTCAGCTACGTGCCAAAAATGAAAAGAAATTTTAGCTAAATGTTAAGGAATTTCTTAGGCTAAAATTTAAATTAAATTAGGAATAGGCTAAAATTTGTTTTGGTAGCCAAATTTGTGTTGGGGCATAATCTATCGAGCCGTTAGATTTTATCAGATTTCGTCCTCCGCTATTGCTTAAACATTTCTAAGTGTACTTTATTGGACTCACCTATTTTTCGAAACTGACTCGTTGAATTTAGACTAAAAATCGAGAAAAGGAATGGATTAGAAAAAAATGTGCCCATATTTAATTTCATCAGTTTCTCAACAAATTCATGCGTATATCAATTGTTGGAAGATTGTCCGGGTTGCAGTCAAGAAAGGTATAAAAAAATCTTCAGTACTTTGTATGGAAGTAGAGTTTCTTGAACAACGTTTGTACAAGGAGGTGATTTGTTCATAATGATGATCAACCGCTAGATTTTTCTACAATTAAGGTTATCCATTTGATGAGGCTGGGTGGATCCTCGGAGGCTTTCCGAATCAACAGGGATGACTCATGGTAGAAGAAAGCACAATCATAGAAAAAATGTACTGGTTATCAATTGTTTTGACCACACTTTTTTCTTCCTTTTTGTGGGGTAATTATATCTGAGCTAATTTTGTGTTTTTCCATTTTAACTTAAAATTGGGTTTAGTAGACTAAAAAAGTGAGATTCAACAGAATTGAAAGATATTGATAAATAAAAGAGTTTTGTAAAGTTCTAAAGACCCATTCTGATCTTCCAGGATTCAATTCCGCTGAAGGCTTAAAAAGTATTAATTATTGATAAATAATTTTTCTCAGCTCTTTTGAGTTGACGATCTTTCTGCAATTAATTACAATCGGTCAACCAATAGTATTCCAACGCAAACATATTTTCTTCAGCACTACATTACGAACACGGCTTATCTGAATTTACTCAAATTTAAAATTTAAAAGAAAATTTGGGGTTAGTTTTGAAATGGTCTAGTATACATTTTATCAAATTTCATGGACTACTTCCCTTTACCTATCCGAAAAACATATGTTTCAATGAATCGTTCCTCACATTTTATCCTCAAACGACGAATCATTGTCCTTGAAATATAACTAACTATGTACGAAATAGAAATATGCAGAAAATAGATAATGTTCATAAAAATAAACTTTCAAACAGGAAATAATAGGATAAAGCAAAGAAGATAGAAATAGTGACGAAGCTATACTGACTTATTATCAGATGCAATAAATAATTAATGCAAATAATATATACATACATACATACAAATATTTTTTAAGTCAGTTCTATTTATTTCAGCTCCTCCCTATTAGGGAGTCCCTAAGAGCCGTGAAAGCCACTTTTAGTACTAGTTTATACTTGATCATTACATTTATGACATAAACCAGAAATTGTACCAGCCTATGGAATATAGGCCATGAAAAAGTTAGTGACCCAATAACAAGTTATAAAATATTATTCAATTAATCTAATAATAAATAGATACCTGCCAGGTCGATAGAGATGTAATTATGTACCTGCCACGTTGATAGCTATGTTATGTTTTTCTAATGTCTAATTATAATTTGTAACTAATTATTCATTGTCCCTCTTCTTTATTATATATTCTTTAAAAGGAATCGAGTTGTGATAACCTCTAAGTTTTAGAATAACATTAAATCAGATTTTGAGAAAATACTTTATAACGATTAGTGAAATTTTCACTAATATACTGTTGTGTTGGTTCGACATGATTCTTTCAAACAATTATAAACTTATCAAACAATGTTTCCGATAGCCAGTTAACAAAACTGTCAATAGAAACAAATTAATTAAACATTGAATGGCAATCACACACAAACAGCTCTCTAAATAAATAATTTATGATTTGCAATTAATTAATTAATTGATATAAATTGTTTGGGTTGTATAAACTCATATTTAATTTATAACACCAATACATAATTTAATTATTTAATTAATGTTTTATTACCTAAATAAACCATCACCTATCAATTAAATATAGTAATGCTGTTAGTTAACCCATTGTGCAGCTCTAATGGAAGTGTACTAAGGAACAACTCAAATATTATACTCAAAAAGGACAAAAAGAGTACTTTAAGACAAACAGTAACACAATAGAGTACATGTAATTAGTTTTTTTTTTTTTTGTACAGTTTTTTAACAATCACTTGCCATTAGATTTTATACAATATTTATAAAACTATGTGGTCTTTAAAGATATATTATATAACCAGTTTCATTCAAATATATTTTTATTTATAAATTGACTGACAACTAACACCAAAACCTCGGAAATAATTTTTTATAAAATAAAGAAATAAATTTACATCCTAAAATAAGTTTGTAGTGAAAACTTAGAATTTACTATAATTGCTTTTGAGAACTGAATATTTCATGGCTCACTCTAAATATTAATTTTAATACTGCAAAAGCGTGAAACTGAAGTTCATAATAAATCAATGGTCAACAAGCAACGCAGAGTAAGCGAGAAACTTTTGTTGTTCTTTCTTGTTTTTGTTTTGAATAAACAAATAATTTCTGTTTGTCTAGAAAAAATCTAATAAAATAACTGAACTTTAGAAATTAGTTTGTATAGGTTAATATTTGGCTTATGACTAAGTGTACTAAATTGATTATTTAATATTCAGTGATTGCTTCCTCAATACCAAAGCTAAGAATCCAATATTTTCGATCGAATTTTACGATTTACACTTTTTGGCACCCTCATGGTCATTTTTGACATAGAGAGGAGGGGGGCAATCCAATTAGTAACCAACCTATTTTATCTAGAGTGGGAGGGTCGACGTGACCACCATGAAATAAAAGTCTCAACTAGACCGGTATCGAACCGGCACCGCTGCTGACCAAGTGACCCCTTAACTCCCTCAGCTACAACGGCCTCACAAATTTGGCCCCATTTCTGTTGTCGAATTTGTATTTAAGCGTAATAGGGTGATCACATTTTCAGGGATTATGCTGGTTGGTATCGAGTTAGTCCATATGGATTTTATCCTACTTTCACTAACTAATGCATAAACGAATTTTGATGCTATGAAAAAGACCGAGTATTAATTTTATCAAATTATTTCCACTACTTTCCGTTAATCATGCGAAAAATTATTTTTTTTGAAACTGCGTCTAAAATATGTCAAATTTATTGAATAATAAAAAAATTTATTCTTAAAGCTTCCTTGACTATTGAAATTGTGAGGTAGCTATACTAATAAATTACTTGGTCAACCTTATGCAATTGACCAGTTGAGAGCAAAAGTAATGTTAAATGACAGTCAAAACTGATGTTTTGTTATATTCAACACTTTAGGGGAAGTTCTATAAATGATTTTGGTATGCAATTGCACTTTTCTCTGTTAAAATTAGTCATACACAAGAATATTTGACAATTTAAGAGCATTTGAAGTTTATTTCCCTTAATAAGTAGTATAGTAATTAATTAATTATGTTTTAATACAAATGAATTCAGATGAAAACATAATAACTTACACCACTTTTGCTCTCAAGGGCTCAATTCATAGTACTTGATAATGTGATAATTGAAATGCGGTCATGTTGTTCAAGTCGAAAGCTCTTGGTTAAGAACTATCCTTTGTCAGCTAGTGGATGAGATAATTTGTATTCGGAAAACAATTTTTTACACATAATTTTGGTACCGTGTACCATTCCACTATATCAGTAATTCCGAATCTTTTTTTTTTGACGGTGGAAACCTTTTGTGGAAATAGGAAAATGGCGGAATTATTATTTGAAACCAATAAAGTGATTCGTGTTTAGCAAAAGTTAAGAAAGGCTGGCATACCTACGCAATAACATATGTGAAAATGGTAAGGTTCAAAACTATGTTGAGTAACGTGGAATGTCCCATTCTTAAATTATTTCGTAGAACTTCGGTTTGGAACTAGTGCACTACATTAATATGATATTTCAGATTTTCTTCAAATTTTGGACAGATGTGGTTGTATGGGTATCTTTTCTTCTTTTATAGGCTTTCTTAGTTTTTGCTGAAAGGGTAAATACTATTGTATCAAATGATAATGTAGAGGATCAGCCATTTTCCTAATTCCACCAAAAGGGTTCCATCATTTTCCTTGTTTTATCAAAAGGGTTTCGACACCACAAAAAAAAAAATTGAAAACCATTGATTTAGTGCAATTTTACACGATACCAAAATTTAAGCATAAAAAAATCATTTTCTGAAAACAAATCCATTCGAATCTGACAAAGCTAAGATCTTAACCAGGGGCTTCCGACTTGAACACCAAGGAATTGTTTAATTATTTGCAACTGCAGCAAATTTTCAAATTGAGTAGAGATACCAGTATTACACAAA
>NW_027109924.1:200184-202164 GCF_000696795.3 Halyomorpha halys
TATTTATTGTCAAGAAATCAGTGATAATGTAGTGACAATAAAAGATAGTGGACAGTGGAAGTGTTAAAGATATCAAGTATCTTCATTAATGAATTTTGATTATAGAATTACATTAAATTAGGAAAGCATATAATATCATAAATGTTATATAATTTATAAAGACAGTAAAAATCTGTGTATTTTATATAATTTTAATATTTTATATGTTTGTAATTGTGATTGACGGAACAGTTACCCCCAAAATCGTGTCTATTCAATATTACAAAGATCATACAAAAATAAATCTAATTAAATGGCATTGCCAAAGAAATTCGAAATGTTTTTGAGTGCTCCTTTATTTATTCATTTAATTGACAGTGAGTATAAATAAAAAGGAAATGTTACCATGAATTCTATGGCTATAAAGTTCAATATTAATAAATCAAGCAATAAAAATTTAAATGCAAATGTCGGACCTTTCAATAGCTACAATTTTAGTTAATTGATACGTTAGTTCATTCAAATAGATATTTCCACTTCATAATTATTTACAAGAATAAATGATTATTATTTACTAATTAAAAATACTATATTAGTATACAAAAAAAAGAAGATTTTAATGAATATGAAGACTAGTATATAAAAGGAAATATAGAATAAACTTAATTGGGTAAAATATGGCAGTCGAGCTTGATTTTGATCGAATCACCTCCTCGCACAATCGTTGATCTAGTAACAGTACTTCTTTACAAAATACTGCAGTCCTGACCCTTCATGGGTTCTGGAGGTACAGATTTAATTTTAGGAGGGTGTTATTTTGTTAATAGTGCCGTTCATAATGAGTATGAGTTTTTATTAGGAAAATTTACATTTAATCTTTATGATTAATACTGTCGTTATACTAATGAAATAATAAAAATTATCAATAATACTTAATTATTGAACTTTTATTATTTTATTAGTATAATGAAATAATGTTAACAAAAAAAAAGTGTATCACTCCGAGTTTCCACTGTTCGATAAAAGCAATTCAGGCCTCTCACTTCAGACCTTTTGCAATTTCCTCAGCTTAAGAACCTCTTTTTAGCAAAAAACGTTTTAATTTCCTCTAGAAGTAAGAACGTTTCCTACTTTGATAGAAATGGGTGTTTCCAGATAAATCTGACGAATGAAAAGATGAAGAACTTTGTTGTTTCTACGAGTTATTACTATTGTATTTTAACTCGTGCTTATTACTTAATATCAAAATTAAAATATTATAGATCAGGGTTACAGAAATAATATAGTAATAAATTTTGTTCGCTTAAATTGCAAATGCACGGAGTATCGGTATATTTAAGATGCGCTTTAATTAGAAAAAAAATTATATATATATAAATAATTGGCCTTATTATTTCAATTTATGAAGAGATGAACAGGGGTCGATCAGAAACAAAAAATAGTTAACGACTATTTGCCGACTTTTCACCCCTTTCATACTTCCGATTTTCTGTCAAAGTATCGAAAGCTCTCAATTGGAACGGCCCAGATGAAGCTCTACAAAGTGGGGCGAAACGTCGCCAAATAAATAGTTGTTACCCATTTTTCGTTTTCTTCTGACCGCACCCCTGAATATCTTCTTCATAATTAAAAAAAAAATTGTTAGCGTGTATATAATTTTATTTTAAAAGATAATTTTTTTCATGGTCAATTATTACAGCCAAATAAGAAAAATAAATAATAGAAACAAAAGAGTTCGCTCATGATCCACAAATGTTAATTCCATCAAAAGTCTTCAGTTTAAAAATTCTTGAAATTCAACCATGGTTATATTTGCATCATTTTATAGAAAAATATAACCACCAACAAAAAAAATTCACTAACATTAAACTTATGTAGACAATAATTAAATAAATTTTATTATGCAAAACTCCATATTAATTTAGTTTATGAAAAAATTCAATATCTTACTGTATTTGGGTTTTCATTTCCATCAGAATTTAAAAGGCTTACCTGAAAAAG
>NW_027109924.1:203885-212211 GCF_000696795.3 Halyomorpha halys
ATATAATTGATCGTATTAATTCAGATTATGAAGAAGATAGTCAGGAGTGCGATCAAAAGAAAACCAAAATAGTTAATCACTATTTATTTCCTGAGGTCTAAGAAGACAAAAAACAACTTAACATATTTTGGACATAATAGGATAAAATACAAAAGATAAATTAAGGTAGGGTTAATTATATAAATATAAATGAAAACAAAATAATATATAAATGAAATAAAAGAGTAAACAAAATAGTATAAATATAAAATAGACAATGATAAGAATATAAAAAAAAAATGGTTTGTTCTTTATTTATTTATTATTATTAATTTAACTGTATTTATTCTTTCTCGACTTTTCTGTAATCTTAACTTACTTCTTAATTTTCTGTTTTTTAGTGTGTTAAATTTTGTTTTCTTATATCTGCTTTTCTGTTTTTATGAGTTATTACGTCTCCTTTTCCTTTTTAACCTAATACTCGTAGTTTGCGTAATTTTTTTTTTATATTCTTATCATTGTCATTGTCATTTGTCCATTGGTAATTTCAAAATGACGAGTTTTCGTCAGGTGGACGAATGTGTGTTAAGAATCACTAATAATACATTTCAGAACGAAAAATAATTTAACCCGATTGGGGACAAGCCAAGAGATGCCTCACCACTTGAAGCCAACAGCGTGTGAAAATATATAATTAAACACAAACCATTTTCGAAAACAGAAATAAAACATCGACACGTGTTTTGTCCAGTCGATTCCGGTTTGAAATAATTTTGACAGCAGGTGACAGGCCATCTTTTACTACTGCTCTTTCACTAGAACCCAAATATTCTTACTAATTTATTTCATTGTCAATAAACATTTTTAATTCAATGCCCATATGGGCCATAGGCTCAAAATGGAAGAAATTTGTAAATTACCAACGGAACAAGATTTTATATTAATGTTTTTATTAACATGAAAAAATCGCAGTCTATTGGCGGACATATATCAACGAGAGGTACAAATGAAATTGAATTACAGGGTAAATTCTTTCTTTGTGAGCTCCATCACTATGTCGAGTCATGTTTATCAGAAATATTGCTGGATATAGTAATTTCGTACAATTTTATGTGTCCCTAAGATTATAGCTTAGTCCCTTGGACACGGTTTAGACTATTCTGCCTGCAGAAATAATACAGGAAGTTTTTGCGACTTCTTGATTCTTAGTATTTTTCATTTGTAGTTTCCCACCCATTTGCCCTCCAATCCAAATGGTGTGTAGATGAACCTTTAAGAACAATTGGTGTTTGTTCTTTTATTTCCTTTTAAAAGGCGTGAATCCTTCTTCAGAAGTAAGAACTTTTCTTATTATCTTAATACTTATGAAACTAGTTAAATGATCATGTAGACGGTTTGAGAAATATAAGTTCAATATTAAACTAGGAAAAATCATAAATAGGACAAAATGTAATTATATAGATGAAGATATTAAGAGGACTCCGAAACGCAGAAGACTGATAAATAAGGGAAATAAAGAGGAAGAATTAGTTTTAGAAGTGTTAAAATTAAAATAAAATACTCTTCCATTAATGAATAAAATTAGTTAGTAAAGTAGATTTTTAAATGTCTTCCGGAGAATAATTAGGCATTGAGTAAATTAGTGGACTTCAAAAATGCCGAATTGTTATACCTAATTCTAAAATTTTAAAATTAATATTTCGTTTTAATTTCCAGTTCCATGGTACACAGTATCTTAGAAAAGTAGGTTTTCAAAATGCATAGTAGATATGTTTTTGATGTAATGAAAGGAGAGGTTAATATCGGTATCGTATGAGGGAAATGACAGAAATGTAACTAGATATCTTATAAACTCTATTTAAAAAAATAAAATCGTATCCAAATTAAAGTCTCAAAACATTAATTTCCTTCGGACATCCTCAAGAACAATCTTAAAATTAATTATTTTAAAAACTTTATGCAGGCTATTCTGCCCAGGTCACTATAGTACAAGAGCCCAAGAGGATAAAAAAGGCAGTTATTTCACCCCAATTTTTGATTACTTAATCGAAAACGAGTTTTAATTACTAGTCAAAATTGATGAGTCTGCAAGTATAGGTAAAGGGAATAAAAAATGGCGGCTTTTTCAAAACGTTAAAAATAATTAATTTTTCATTCAGAGCTCTATATCTTTACAACCACCAACAGCAATAGAAAATCTAAGAGAGCATCATTTAAAGTAGAGTAAATTTGCTAAAATCTAAACCCTAATAGAAGCTATTTACATTCAATAGTTCTCGAGATATAGCTTTTTAAAAAGCAACATTTCATAAAAATGTTTTATGGAACATACTGAACTATCAGTAGATAGTTAATTTATTTTGAGAAATCTATATCTCAGGAACTATGTGACGTACAGATGTCTATTAGCACTCAAATTAAAGCTAGTTTAATGGACTATAAAGTTGTTAATGACGTTTATTTTCGTAGGAGTAGTAGTTTTCGTGAAAACTGCTAAAATAAATTTATAGTTGTTCGGACAAATTTTCATTTGCCAAATTTATATTCATAAAAACTACTATCCCTACAAAGATAAGTGTTATAAACTACTTTATAGTAAGTTACATTTTCTTTATTTTGAGAGTTGGCTGACATATGTGCGTCTTATGGGTCTAGAGATATGATACATAATCAGTTTATTCGAACAACTAGAAGTTAACATTTTGTGAGTTTATATCGGTCCAAATTTCCAATCCATTACAAAAGACTGATCTACATGACTGTTATAAGGTCTATCTGGACATACGGAGTTGAACTATGGGGCTCCACTAAACCATCGAATTCCTCTAGAATCCAATCCTTACAGTAGATAAACTTTAACATAAAATTTAATGAAGTTTTACCAAAAGTTTCCATTTTTCAATAGTTATAAATTTCAATTCGGAAATGAAGACAAAATTCTGAAATTAAGGGCTATTAAAATTTGCGGATATTAAGGAAATAAAGTCTAGTAAAAATTTCGGCAATTAAGGAAATAATGACCCCGATGTGGTTGATAATAGAATAATAATTTAAAAAAAAAAAGTCAATAACTGGTCGGTAAAGTTTAACGCCAGATTTGAAGGTTAACTTTTCTAGTGATACAGATAATATTTAATTTCACCTGAGATTTAAGAAATCGTAGTTTAAACTGTGATGGTGCGACCGGCCTTAATACCAACAATTGTAATATATTTCCAATAACTTGTTAAAAAAAAAAATGGGGACTTTTTATACCATGTCTATATTTAAATATCTCGAGCATGCTGATGTATGTTTATAAGAAAATAAAGAATATATAAATAAAAAAAATAAAAATACAAATGATCCAGTTGGCCTTTGTAAAGAACGATGCCGTGACTGAAGGCTTAAATCAGCTGAGAGCGGAGGCACGAGCCCGAGTGACCCTGACAGGAGGTCAAGGTCGAACTGCCGCCATCACAGCCTTATAAATATGGAGTTACGGTCGAGTCACTACAAACTCTACACCTCTCATTATTGTTTCAATTAGGTCTTATCTTATATTGACCAGCTTACTGACAAAATGCTAGCACAAAATGTCTCTGAGCGGTCTGGGCACGCCAACTATAAATTATAAGTGTAAAAATATTTTTTTAACAAATTTCTACTCTCCGATCTTTAATGTTAATTTCAGAGGATTATTTCTCGGAGACAAAAGTAATAATGGCATAGTACTGCTTGATTATTGAGTTTCTTTACTGTAAGTTAAAGGATGTTTTTGGACAGAAAAAATAAAACAAAGAAAAAAACTCAATAACGTTACTGTCACCTCTTACTCAAAAATTTTCAGACGTATTGGAATTGGATAAAAATAATTTTATAAATCGACTAGCAAATCGAATATAATTACTGTAAGTGAAAGGACTTTTTTTGATAGAAAAAATAAAACAAAGAAAAAACCCCAACTAACGTTACTGTCACCTCCTACTCAAAAATTTTCAGACGTATTGGAATTGGATAAAAATAATTTTATTAATCGATTTGCAAATCGAATTTCTTTACTGTAAGTGAAAGGACTTTTTTTGATAGAAGGAGAAGAGATAAATACTTTATTTATCTATGCTGCCTAAATACATCAGGTTGCTATCTCACACAGCATACTTATCAATCCGTAATCGGACATATATAAATTACACATACATGGTATAATCAGATATAAAGAGATATAATAATAAGATATAATAAACATTTTTTGTTTCCCCTATAGTTTCCTTTTACAATCAATTTCGATCTGTACAGCAAATACAAATGTTTCAATTCATTCCTATTTTTCTTTCTGATTTCTGCTCCTCCAATGTCATCATTTCACAATTTTTTAATTCACCCGATCAACAAATTCGCTCTCCGGAATTCACCCTCCTAGATCCTCTTCAGTGACCCGTTAAACAAATTCAATATTAGACGGTAATGTGAGATCAGGCCATCATTCTTAGTCACAGCAGTAGATCAGTTTACCAAAAACAAACAAATAGATACATTGTACGAGAATAAGACTAACAGATAGATTCAAAGGAAAATATAATAAAAAACCGGTTACAGGAAACACTTGAATAGATAAATAAGTTTAGAAAAAAAAAATAAAACAAAGAAAAAAATTATAAACGTTATTGTCACCTCCTATTCGAAAACCTATGGACTTTTTGAAATTAGATGAAAATAATTTTATTAATCTTTTATAAGTGTTTTCGTAAAAAAGTTTCCAAATGGTTTATCCACGCGAAAGATAAAGTGTGAAAATATTTTTGTATATACATTTATTATCTTTAATGTTAATTTCTGAGGGTATAGCACATTTCCCGGAGAGAAAAGTGATGTGATAGTTTGACAAAAATCGAATTTCTTTACTATAAGTGATAAGACACTTTTGGGCTGAAAATTTTTTTTAAAAACTAACTTAAATGTTACTATCACCACCTATTCCCAAGCTATCAGCTATTTTAGATATAGATAAAAATAATTTTAATTATCCGTTATAAATGTTACCGTAAAAAAGTTTCTAAGTGGTCAAAAATAATTGTTTATAATTATTTTAATATATAAATTTCTTATATTCGATCTTTTGTATTAATTTCTTAGGAAATGACTCATTTCATGGAGATAAAAATAAAACAAGACAGAAAAAATAAAACAAAAAAAAATCAAGAACATTACCACCAACTATTTGCAAACTATCAGCCATTTTGGAACTAAGTTTATAATTTACTATATACAACTTTATAGTGGTCGTTTGTTTTATTAGTTAGATTAATTTTTAATTATTAGATATCAAACAAAATGTTTGAGGAAAAGCCAAGTAAACCCACATTTTTTAATATAATACAAAGTGATACTAAAAGTTTTTTTTTTATTTATAACAGTTTTATTCTATAAACATATACTCCACACTTTTGATTTGAAATTAATTTTTTATATATACCACTTCTGGAAGTATTGCCTACAATTTATTATAAAATAATTTTTTCTGCCAGCCATTTTTTTTAAAGGTTTCTATATCTACAGAGGATGACTTAATGTTATACAAAATATTGCAACCCAATCATAATAAAATCTATTTTCTCTAAAATCTATAATAAAATACTACTCCTGGAAGTATTTGCTACAAATAATTTAAAAAAAAAAAGGTTTCTCCCAACCTTATTTTTTTTTTCTCGGGGGTTTTTATAGCAACAGTATATGAATTAATATTAAACACAATATTGCACCCCAATCACATTAAAATCTATTTTCATGTACACTAAGCCTATTGGAAGTATTGGCAGTTTATTTTAAAAAAAAAACTCATCCGTTATTTTTTTTCTCAGAGTTTTTATGTTCTACATATGAATAAACTTTATACACAAGATTTCACCTCAACCAAATTAAAATTTATTTTCATATACACAACGCCGGGAAGTATTTTATACAGTAGATTTTTTTTTTTTTTAGATATATGAACTAACAGGTTTTTCATTCATATTTGGGTGAAATCCATAATGTTTTATAAACGAAACAGGAAAAAAATTGTAAATTAAATAGTTTTAAACCTTCAGAAAAATATTATCTGAATTGTCCCCTTTTCTTTTCTAGGCAGGTTTCACCTTGGTTCATAATGAGATTTCTATTCAACTGTTTTTCAGTGCACTTTCTTGTATTTTTTATTGCAAAATGGAGGATAAAATTGTTATAATTTTTTTTATCACAATATACCTTTATATTAAAGAATGGGGGGGAGGGGGAGTCCACTGAGGTCTAAAAGAATGTATTCTCAATCATTTTGATTACAGATTGATATGTAATAAATTTATCGACTTTGAAACTTGGTGTTGTTTGTTAAAAAAAAACTTTTAGTTGATTGCAAACGGAAAATAAAATTGAAATTGTGCGTTTAAACAAGGTGAACAAAATTTAAGAGTCCCTATAATTTGAAGGGATGGTACAGCAGGTTCAAGAACGTATTTAAATTGTAACAGCGTCGAGACACATAGAAGTGTCTACTTTGGCTTTCTCACTCAATTTACCCAGTCAGGCATGAGATATGAGAGTGGAAGGTCGCCTCTATCTTCATTATTATACTTATAAATATATTATACTATATTTTCATACAATTATATATTTATCAAAGTCATATATTGTTATAATTATATTATATCATATATTGTCATGTATTTATTATATATTTTAACATATATAGGTTAAAATTTTTGTATATAAAATGCTATAATTATATAAAACACAAAAACGGAACTAACACGATTCAACTAATTTTCTAATTGACTAAAATGTTATCAAAAGCCATTATAGCCGACAAATAATAATGAAGGAATAAAATTTATAATATAAATATTAAAGACGGAATTATAACTTATATTGATATAACTAACAAAGTTTTTCAATTTCAGGAGATTTTTAAATATTGCTCGATTAAACTGTCTTAAAATCTCATCTTCCTCTTCTATTCTAAGCAAATAGTTAAAATTTTCGATTTTGATGTGATTTTCGAAAAAACAATCTAATACTATAAAAAGGGAAATATTTTGGACAAAAAAACTTTATTATGAGTAAGATGGTAAGGGGTGCAGTCAAGAGAGAACAAAATAATTAACAACTATTTATTTGCCGACGTTTCGCCCCACTTTGTAAAGCTTCATCAGAGCTGTTCGAGTTCAGAGCTATCGAGGCTTGGCCTCTCTTGAAGTTCCGAACCTCTAAACTTAAACGTCCCTGATGAAACTTCAAAGTGGGGCGAAACTTCGGGAAATATATAGTTGATAACTATTTTTGTTCTCTTTTGACCCCACACCTGACAATCTTCTTCATAATTTGAAATTCTAAGGTCAATTATTTCTAAATATAATAACAATTTTTTATTTTTCTGTTGCAAAAAAAAAAAAAAACATATTTAGGGTTCTACAGATGGAAATAACGATTATTAATTTTTTCCTGCTAAGAATGCAACCATATCACAAAATATAACGATGTAAAAATGGGCTTGCAATTGAGAAAGATTGGGTTTTGCCATTCGAATCGTATATGTTAATTTTTCCTTTATTTATTCATGAAATTCTTTAATATTTTTTATTTATCCATTACTTACTATTGGTAACAACGAGATTTGTTTATTTTTTCCAAATAAACTAAATTTAAGATACTTTAGAAGACAATTTTTTGTAACTTCGGGATTTTAGCCCTATTGAACTATTGCAATGAGGATAAAATCTACTTGATATTAAAGACCACTATTTTTTTCATTGATCCACTGAGTTTAATCAAAATCCTCAGAGCCGTTTTAGAGATAATTGAAGAAATGTGTAAAATCGATTATATAATAAACTATAAATTATAAACTGGCACTTCTGATTGGTCGATTTTATCGAAAACGTTGCATTTATAATGGGACGATATAGTTAAATATGTAATTTCAATTTCCCACGACTATTAGTTTTTGAGCTGGGCTAACAGCAGTCACACAGACCATTATGCAAAACTTGTTTTTTTGAACACAGGGGACTGCAAAACGTGTATTTCTGTTGAAAACTGAAATTCGGCATTTTTCACGATCGTGTGTGTGAAAGTAAAAAATTCTTAATAAGAAAAAAGTTACTGAAAGATTTTTTATTGATATTTTCGTTTCGATATTATTTAACACAGAAAAAAACATTCAATACATACATTTGGTTCTCTTTCGAAATTTTTTTATAATATCAATTTGTACACAATGAAATTGTTCGGTTTCGGATATGATAATTACATTTTAACCATGTTTTTTTTATTATGAATATATCTATTATTATTTATTACATTTCATAAAATGTTAAAAAGAATTTTAAAT
>NW_027109924.1:212282-214173 GCF_000696795.3 Halyomorpha halys
AATATATAATTATGTTTTTATTGTAATTTTTTTTATTCTAATTATTTTTTATTTATTTAAGAAGATTCTGTAATTTTTTTTTTCTGTCATTATATATAGTTACTCAAAAAAGTAGTTCGTGAAGAAGAAGTAGAAGAAGTAGTTCGTCATTGTGGTAATAAGTCTTCAGCTGTATTGATCAGCAATAACCGTGAATCAGCACACGCAACACAACTTTGTAATGGCTTTATAACTTTTCTAAATCATTGTTTGTAGTTTACGGCAACGTTATAAGTTATTTATTGGCTTCGAAATAAATTATAACGTATCTAACAAATTGGTTCTTTTGTTTATATATTGATTTCATACTACACAGTACTCTAAGGGATACGGAATTACAGTAAAACCAAACATGGGCGGACGTTCAGACTGATCGTGAGGGGGAAATATGGATAACTGAGAAAATACTGAAAACCGGTCATTCAAAGTGGAAGTTCTTCTTTTTTTGTATGGGCAATCCACAGCAAAGGTTTGCCTATTAATCTACAGGTTACCAACCTTTTCTAACCATAGTGGGGGGTGAAGTTTTTCATTTTGCGGGACCACCATTTAATGAAAAAAGTCAACGCCCTCAGGCCCGATTCGAACCGGCGCCGCCCGCAGATCTCAGAACAATCGATCTAGGCCTAACCATCTGAGCTACCCGAAAATATGCATATACTTAAAACAAAAGAGAGAGAGATTATTTATATAAACTTTGTCCACTTACTTTTTTAGGGAGTTTAATTGTATAGTTTAATATTTTTTGTGTATATTTGTTACTTTCCATATATATTTATTAATTTTTATCTACTAAAATACAATATATATATATATATGTGTTTGTGTGTAAAGAAGGATAACAGCATGACTCACAGCATAACTCAACTTTCACCTCTACTCCTATACTTGAAGGACCTTTTAGAATAATCAAGTAAATTTCTAAAACAATATACGAAGTTGGCTCAGGAAGAAAACGTTCTGCCACAAATTTTTACCTTAGCAGCAAACTGCAACCTTATGCAAGAGGGCTTCAAAGTAAATTCTGTTAATTAACCTTTTGCGGAAGGGGAGATATAAAGAAGGTAAAGTTAACACATGGTTTTATAAAAATTATCTTTGATACTGTTTTTATTTCATTTATTATTGTACGAGTGTTTCAGTGAACTACTTCAAAAACTGATTTTGTTTTATAGGTAAGTGTAGTTTAAGATATTAATTTAATTTAATAATATAATAATTTGAATTTGTCATTAAATAATCATTGTATAGCAAAAGTTATTGATGAGTTTTATTTTTTTTTTAATTTAATATAAATTAAGTGTGAAAATACGATAGTGTTTTATAAGTATATATTGTTATTTTATTTTAAATTTGTATTATTTATGTTTGAATTTAATTTTATGTTTGTTAAAAGGGGGGAAAAAAGGAAATATGAATTGGGTTAGGGGAGAAAATATAATTAGATATATAGATTAATACTGGGGAATTAATACTAAGAAACTGAAAAATAGTAAGGAAAAAATGATAATAAAGAGAAAAAAAAGTCAATTATTAATAGTATATATTATACATTTATTGTAGCCAATACATTATAATAATTTTTAAAACATTGTCTGACTAGGTATAAGTATGCTATTTATTCAGTAACCCAATTGGGCAGCACACCTTTTTTGAAGTTGACATAAGTTTTTCTCTCTCTTCTATCGAACGTGATAAGTTCAATTGGAAAATAAAATGCACATTGTTGTATGAGATACAATACCTCGTAGGACCAAAAATGACATAAAACTATTCTTTAAAAATCAACGCGTCGTTCCAGATACATTCCGAAAGAATTTTTGAAGTAAATAAAAATTATATATATATATGT
>NW_027109924.1:214238-241608 GCF_000696795.3 Halyomorpha halys
TTATATATATATCCAACAAAACAATAGTTTAAATGAAATGTACCTAGAATTTTATGCTTTTATTTGATGTTTTTAATTTGAATACAAATCGTATTATTGGTTTTTATCAGACTTACGAGGTAGCACAGTTTAGGTGACCATATGGAAAAAATCTATTTCAATTTTCGGATTCTTTATATACAAACCCTTCTTTACGGAAACCTATGTGTAAGATATAAAATCAATTTACGCTATGTTGACAGTAATATAGAAGTTTCACTGTATATATATTTCACAGGTTGTGACTGGTGCAGGTTCCATTACCTGCAATGAAAAATATATTATTAAAAATGTAACGAAAGGAGTAACCAATAAAAGGACTTGAAACAGCCCGGCCTTGACTTAGCGCTCGTTGATGATGCTGGTTGATGATGGATGATGCTTTCGTGAAACAAAACGTTTTGACTGAAAATTGTGAACCGTTGGCGGGTTGGCAAGGCTTCGCGATAACGAGCCCAGATTGCGAAGGTTTCGTGTACCTCCCTATATTCCTAGTTTGTCTCAGTCAATTATCTTGTCGAAAATAAATCTGATCTTTCATGTCAAGCAATTCTTATACGCTTGTTAACAGATAAAAATAGAAATAGCCATGTTTATTTATATTTATAACCCACTTCGATTTCGAGAAAATCTAAATTTTAATTGTTTTTTTTTTAATATTCATTTATTGCTATTTACAACTGTACATTATAATACATTTAGTAAATCTGATCTGAAGTTAAATTGGAGTGTTACAGGCGTGTAGAGAAACTACCCATTGGTAGCACTCTAATGACATTTTACATTAGCTGGTCTCGTGGCCATCTTCTAAATTTTAATTGTAATATAATTATTTCCCCGTCTTGCACACTTTTCTAAAAATATTTTTAAAACAAGAACTAAAGTTTGTGAACTCAAATCGAAATCCAAGACATTTTCGTATTGAAAGTCAGAAGCATTTATTTCAGTTGATGTATTTAAGGACAACTGAGAGTTACAGGTTATTATTTGCAGCTTAATATCTTATATTATTTCAATAAATATTTATTTTGTAGGAGTGGGTAGCTCTGTGGCAAGGCAGTGTGCTACTAACTACATGGACCCGAATTCGAATCTGGCTGTAGCATATATTTAGTTTCTGTTTCACTGTAGGTATGTGTCAACCCTGTGGGTTCGGGGGCCTAGAGGTCCATTCAACCTTACAAATCAATTTTTTTAATATATTATTTTATATATTTTTATTTTAAAACTAAAGAAAATATATGTCTTCTAACAAACGTAAGTAAAACAAAATCTGTAGATGTCTAAATAGCACCCCAATAAACAATCTCTCTTTATATATAATGGCACGTCCTTATTCTAGGGTCATATATAGAGATTTCAACAAGTCTTTGTTCCTTGATTTGTTGCTTTGCCATTTACAGGGCAGGATCGAGAAATTTTCTTTAGAGGGGCGGATAAATAAATAATAAAATAAATAAATAAAAACTCTGTAAGCCTGAATTTGTGAAGAGCTCCCTCTAAAAAAGGTTCTAACTGATATTACATCTAAAAATATCATTGCTAGAGCCTCAGTAAGATAGAGTCTGACAAATGCTTTTTCAAATAAAAAACAGATTTGTTAAATTTCGCATATAGAACTTTTTTATACAGAGCCCTTAATATTGTCCAACTTCCTACTGTTAAATCAAATAAATCAGTAATTTGCTTTTTTGCTTGAAATAAAAACCACAGACAACGAAGTCTTTAAAACTGCTATGAAAATTGAGGAAATCATCCGTTTTTAAGTGAGATTTGTACCGAAACATTTAAGGTGTTAATCTTGCACTAGAGAGAAAATAGAAAAAAAAAAATAATCATTTTTTCTTTTCTATTTTTTCAGACTATCAGACTACGGATAAACTACCGTTGGTTTAGTTTGGGAAAACAATATAGAGAATGTAATATAAAATTAAAATTATAGTTTTCTTTAGTAGGGAGGGCGCTCCATATCCAGTAGATTAGCTAATGACCATTCATTACTGTCCAGTCAAATTACTTCTTTTATCATAGAATTTCCATGATATGAGTCGGTTGTAGCCGAGTGAGTTGAAGCGTCATATTAGCAATCTCTGGCGGGTACGATTCTGATCTGGGCGGGTACTCTTATTTCATGGCGGTCCCGCAGAGTAAAAAATCAATCCTTCAATCTGGTTAGAATACGTTCGTTGCCTACAGGATAACCTCTCTACCTTATTTCAGAAATGGCTAGTAATTATACCTGTATAAGTTTTCATTAAAAAAAAAAATAATAAATAAAACATTATATAGATAGTTGAAGAAAGCGCATAATATATTCATAATGAAAATTTAAAAATGGTACTATTAATTTCAAAACTTCTACTATTCTATAATTAAAAAATACTTTCTTCAGAAATAATTTATTTCTTATCTAGGTCAAAAAAACAAAAGACAAAAAAAAAAATTCATAGTTAGTTTCTTATCAAAGATTTTGGTTCTACTTCTACCAATAGAGGAAATAAATAGGACAGCGGGAGGCGATCGCTGCCAGAGGCAACTCCTGAGAGGAAGTTAGGAGGCAGGTCGATGACACGGGGATAACAGGGGGGGCGCAACCCTCCCGGTCTTTATATTAATATAATCCTCTACGTCACTCCAATAACCGTAACCAGCTAATCCGTCACCCTGTTCGCCTTGTCTTGATTAGCAATAGAATTGATAGTTAACTACTATCAATAAACGATATAGTACGAGCGTAATTTAAAATTCTAATGTTTAGCCCAATCGAGACTAAATATTACAGAAAATATTTTTGGGAGACCATCCCCAGGATCCAATAATTTCTTTTGCTTTATATCGGTCATTTTTGGAGTTGCCCAGCAGCCGTGGACAGAACACCTATGTAAAGTTTGAATATTCATTTCGAAATTGACTACCGTTTCCTATGTGCTTTGGCATAGACGTTAATCGAATAATAGTGAAGTTTCGTTTCATTCGGATCAATACTTTTATAGTAATTGGAATTAATTAAATATACTACAACTGGTGGATAGATTATGTTATCAGGAAGCCAGCGGAGACCGGCCAACCCCCTCCCCACTCCTACTCTCCCAGTCAGCTGGCCATACCATCTGCCTACAGGTTATAAATAAACAACAAGTGCCAGTACAATAAGTGCCGGCGCAAAATTAGATGAAATTCTTAAAAAACTTTCAACGCTGAATACTCTTGATCAAAAAATAAACCAAATAATTGAAAATATCAATCGTAACCACGAAGAATATAACCGGAGAATCACGAATATCGAAAAAATTATCGATCAGGACACAAAAAAGAACCTAATTATAACCAGCCTCAAATTAGAGAACTGGTGTGATATAGAACAAAAAGTACAACAGATCTTAAGGTTTCTGGTAAGTGACAGAATATATTTCTCTATATAGTAAGCTTAATACCCGTTTTTTTAAGGAACGATATTTTAAGAGCCAAAAAAAAAAGAAGTATACAACTATATTATAATTAAAGAAGATCTACCACCAGATGTGCGAAAAAATCTGGAAAAGGCAATTTATATACATTACTATGTCTTGTTTTCAACAAAACCATTCAGAAAAAAGAAATACCTAATTCATGGAAAACTTCAAAAATAATTCTGATCCATAAGAAGGGCGATAAGAAAAATATCAACAACTTCCGCCCCATTTCAATTGGCTCTACCTAATGTAACCTCTTTTCAAAAATAATAAGCGCCGGAATATCAAAAGCAATAGACAAAAGATAGACTACCAAAAGAACAAGCAGGGTGCAAAAAACATGTGTGAACAAGGATTGCACAAACGGTGTGCAATCGGTCTTTTTGGCCCGGAACTGCATTGCACAAACGGTGTGCAGTCGGTCTTTTTGGCCCGGAACTACATTACACAAACGGTGTGCAGTCGGTCTTTTTGGCCCGGAACTGCATTGCACAAACGGTGTGCAGTCGGTCTTTTTGGCCCGAAACTACATTGCACAAACGGTGTGCAATTGGTTTTGAATGGGTTAAATAAAAGAAGCTAGAACTTCAGCTTAAGAGCAGTTCCATGAGGGTTCGAATCTGGAAAACATTTTCGATGGTCAATAAGTTCACCAGATATTGGAACCCGTCCAACATAGATGTCTTGAAAACAGAAAAATACCTTTTCCCTGTATAATATAATATATTCATATAAAAATAAACAATGGATGGATATAAAATATGAATGAAATATCAGACCCGGATTACGGATGTAGATTAATTGAATACAATTGAAAGTTTGATATAAATTAATATATTGAATTATTTACACATTGGATTATGATTGAATCAATTCCTCATTATATCTATTTAGATTATAGAGGTAAATAACAACATATAATAAAAATATATAGTAAAAAAAAATAGAAATAACTCAAAAATGACTCAATTAATCTACACGAAACTTAGGAATGGTTTAGGGTTCTATGAGCTGCACCAAAGGGCACAAACCGGATTTCATTAAACAAATTAGAACCGGAGATATAAAATAAAACTTTTGAAAACTTTTTCTTTATTTGAAACAAATATTTCGTACTTATATTCAATTTGTTAATGTAGAATAAAAAATCAGACATGCAGCTTTCCAGCGGTTGCATTAACGTTGGAAATGAATAAAATGTAGAGAAGTTATGAACAATGGTCACCGGTGAAAAATTTCTAATGTTTAATTTCTTTAAAAATGGTATTTTAAGGTTTATATTGCAGTAAACGAATATGATCTATTTACAATAAAACACAAACTAATTATAAAATATGGGGTTAACAGTGCATATACGTTAATTCAACACTATTGAAACCTTGATATGAATAAATATATAGATGAAGTTAGTGAATAATCACTAATACTGGTCCGATTTTGTTGATTTTTTTAGACAAATTTACTACCTAATTTTTTTAATATATATACTACATAAAATTAGAATATTTTTTATATAATCACTCTCACTGTGGTATATTGCAACAATTCAGATGGACTGATTTATCAAGAAGTGGCAAAAAATTTTCAGGAGTGAAACAAAGTTGATACTCGTTTTTAGCACCTCAAGAGTTATTTGATAAAATGCAGAGGAGTCATGAATAATTCAATGAACAATGGTCACCGTTGAAAAATTTCTAATGTTTAATTTCTTTGATAAATGGTATTTAAAGGTTTATATTGCTTTAAACGAATATGATTTACTTTTTAATAGAACATTTTTTTTTTTAATTTAGAATCTTAAACACTTTATTGAGAATGGTTATTTTTTTTTAATAAGTAATTTAATTACTATCCATTTTAGTCTCAACATATTTTATTAAAATTTGTTTATAAAATTTTTTATTAAAATGTGTTGAGACTAAAATGGATAGTAATTAAATTATTTATTTTAAAAATAAATTGTTTACCAACTATTTACTATTACACTGTTTTATGTTTTTTATTTTAAATGCAGCAATAACAAAATTCGACTATATAATTCTTTTCTTCACCTTACACGGTTGGGCTAGTAATGGTTCCTTTAGAACCCCTACCCGCCGTAACATCAGTAATATTTTGTTCTTATACTTCAGAAAGAGACAAATTGATTGACATATAATACCAACAACAAATGTATAATTTCTAAGCTACGCGTCAAAAATGCATAATTTTATTCACAACTTTTTTTAATAGAAAAAATCGGAATAGCCCAAACCTTCCCGGGAAAATCCTCAACATTTAGCAAAACGTCCCATCACAACCTGATGTACGGTAGGGCAGCGCATGAAGTACCACAACAACCTGATAAGTACGAAGAAGTACGGCAGTGAATAAGGTACCAACAAACAAATATTCATTTTTATATATTATATTTAATTATTAACCAAATGAGAAAATGAAAGTGTTGTTTCTCTTGTTGTTATGAAAATAGTCAGATTACACTTTCAAGAAAATAAAATGTTTGAAGGAAAACTAACTCCTCTTCCCAACTCGTGAGTCACCTGTGCTGTCGGAAGAAACTGTAAATAGATGACCTCTATATTTATAGTCTGAACTTCCAGAAATTTATTATAATTTTTTAATTAATTCGTTTTATCTAATTAAATCAAAAATAGAAAAAGTCAAAATATTAACCACTTTGATGTACAAAAATAAACACAACATTGGTGTTGTTTTTATATAGTTGAATTTTTAAATTAAATATGAAAATTAATGTGGAGCGTTCTGTCAAAAGGAATAATTATTCCACATATCAATGTGAAAATAAAAAAATATCAATAAAATGTAAATAGGTCCCAAAATATAGAGAAACATTTGGCTTAGATGTCTCCAGCTTTACTAAGGATCTTAAATTGAGTTCGGCTAAGAACGTTCAGAGGTTCATGGCGTCACACTACTAGTTTTAGTTCTAAGTTAACGTCAACACTGAACGGGTGATTGATTACTATACCATCAATTATAGCTATTCGAAAACTCCGGAGTTATGGTGGGAAAGGGTTTTCCTTTGGTCTCAGTAAGAGACACGTTGTAAAGAAAGAGATGCTGCTTCCACTCATTAGAGAAAAACTAACAAGAACGCTAGAACTCTATTGAGAAGCAAAGAACACGACGCGATAAGCCTTCCTGAATCGATAGGTGCAGACAGTTCTAAGGGAGGGAGCCGCCCACACTGCCTTCTGTTAATAATTAAACAATGAAGCTATTGTTCCTTTGTATAAAGGCAGCTATTGCTAAATGTTTATATTCGATAATTGAATATAATCATTATAGAAGGAAGTTTATAAGGCAGAACTTAGGACTTAATAGAGTGATTAAAATAGGAATATTAATGAGATACAGAATGACTATCTTCACTTCAATGATAAAACAATGTCTTTCGCTAGAGATCGTACGCGTGGCAGATCGTAAAACATCGTAGCTAATAAAAATTAAAAGTTTTACAATATTAAAATGTACTTTAACTATAATGTTTTATCTTCAACCAGAAGTCACTTGATATAACTAAATACTAATATCGATTAGAAGATTTTTGTGGATACTATCTATGAGGAGAAGATGGTTGGAGGTGCGATCAGAAAGTAATACAAATAACTTAAAACAAACTAATTTAAAAGTCCCAATGTTTCGGCCCGAATTTCCAGCCTACATCAGGCCTACTTATAGGAGATTAAGTGATTTCCTATAAGTAAGATACCCGATCTCCTATAAGTAGCCATGATGAAGGCTGGAAATTCGGGCCGAAACGTTATCACTATTAAATAAGTTTTTTTTTAAAATACTAATAGCATTCTTTTAAGTACCATACATTTTCTAACAATTCTTTCAATAATCCATGAAATCTAACCTACACAATCCGGTGATGCCAAAAACTTCAATTCACAATAAATGTCAGTTGCCATGTTTTATGACTGAGAGCCTCATAAAAAAAAAAGAAATGATACATCGTTATTTATTATTATTATTTTATTGTATTTATATATTTTTTGAGAAACCTAAACAACAATACATAAATTGTATGAACTTTTTACTTTAGTTACAGAGTTGCCCCTAATAATTATGTCAGCAAGTGGTATTCCATATTATGGATTTAGAAGCAGAAGAATGGTTAAATTCTAGCTTACTGAATCGGAATGTCTGCCTATTGACAAAACTCTATGAAAGCTTCCCTAACAATAATGATAAAAAAATAATAATAATAAAGAAGTATTATTCCATGTTTCTTCATGATTGTAGTAAACATAACTTTTTTAATTTGAGGTAAGATACTGAATAAATAAAACCAAAAATGGGCATTCATAATAAAGGCAAATTGAAGTGAGGAATTCCTGAAAAAGTGGAGAGAACTTTCTCAGTAATTTTGAATGATCGTATTTCACAACTTCCATTAAATCTTAACGCCCATTTTTGGTTTTTGGTCATTCCGACAGCCCGTGTAGGTGTTTCCTTTACAAAGATATAAATTTGATATACAATTCAATTTAACTATTATTTATTCACATTTTAAAGCGGACAACTCAATTTATAATTTCATTAAACTGGCTTAATGTAAGGATTAAATAAATTAAACAAAGTGCAAAGTAGAATGGAAAATTTAAAATATTCTTAAAAATTAGATTCCTAATTTAAAATTATCTTCATCCACTAAATCTTCAGTAAGTTTCTTTATAGATCTAAAGCAAGGCTACCTTATACAAAAACTTTTAATAAGTACTACCGTGAAAATATAAATGAAAACATAACAATTAATAGTTGTTAACAGTTAAAACTGAATTTTTTTTTTTCTTAAGTTTTCTGACAGGGAATGGTGTGGTAATGGAATATTGCTCATCTTGCACAGCAAAGGGTCCTGACTGTCAGTATAGAAGATAATATTTTACTTATAATTATAAAGAAAGAACTATATTTTGTTTTATAAATAATAGCCCAGCAATAAAATAACATATACAAATATTTTTAAAACCTACTTAATAGTTTAACTATTATAGACACTATAATTGATTACTTGCCTTCTTGTTATTAAATCCTTCCTTTCTCCACCCCAAAAAAAAAAAAAAAAAAAATTCTCCGTACATCCCAGCCTCCCAATCATCTCAAAATGTATTAAAATAAGATTAAACATTTAATTTTTTATTTTAACCCTCCAAAAAAATTTAAAAATTTGGTTTACTGTAATTTCCTTTGATAATAGACATGCTGAAATACATGAATATTGGATTTAATATTTTCAACTGGTTATTCGTAATTGCGTAATTGAGTAATGGAACCAAGTGACCATGAAAACTTCACAAACCGTTTGTTGAGTGTTCTTGATTGTTGAGTGTTTTACTTCATCCAATTTGGTTAAGTCCATTTTTTTTTTTTTTTTTTTTTTGGTGGGGGGGTCGTATTTGAAACTAAACTCCTAATGCGGTCATGCCCTTTCTTGAAGAGTTCCTTGAAGGTAATCGATTTTCTACTAATGATTTTTAGTAAGCAGATTAGATACATCAATAACAACAAACTTTATCAAAGGTGGTCTTTTCCAGAGAACTAATAAAAACAATCATCGCCAAAAAAACAATAATCAAATGACGTCCCAGATCGACAAATGCTAAATTCCAAAGAACTGCCAGCGAAGAAAGTTGGCCCATTGAGAGTAAATACTACGGTTACTATATAGTGTAAAACTACTACAATGAAGACAGACTCGAATCTGGTCCGCTTGGCAAGAACCCAGTGTAAACAGGAGACTGAATGATACCCGAGAATAGTTTTTCGGAAGGGGTCTATTCCAAAACTCTCCAAAGTATTTTTGGGTCTTCCTATCCTACAGTCAACAGGATCTGACTGAACAGAACTGGTTATAACCTGTTATGGTAGCTGAAGAGTTTAGGTGGATCAATGATATGAGTAAAGTTTACCTTATCAGGAAATTACTTCTTGGATATCCTTAGGAAAAAAACAGGCGCTTAACCTACATACAAGAGGGATAGTTACATTATTGTAACTCATAATATAGGTAAGTTAAAATGCAATGAAATATAAATGATTAGGAAGAATTTCATGTTTAAAAATGATTTTGTTAATTAAGCGTAGTTGTTTGTTAACCCATTCGAGACAGCACATATTTTTGGAGACCATCCCAAGAATCCAAAAACTTCTTTGTATTGGACATTTTTGATGAAAAAAACATGGTAACAATAGAAATCAGTCGCTTTGTACAAATAAGATTGCTCGCCACATGTGCAGGTAGCTGCTCTGAATGTTTTTATTACGAGAGACGGATTGCATACCACGTGTGCAATATAAAATAAAATAAAAATACATTATTAAATTGAACAACATTTATTCAAAAAATAAGTCGGATAACACGAAATCCTTATTTTAGGTTCAGTAAGAATAAATAATAAATATAATATAAAAATAATACAAATCTAAATAAAGATAAATTTTTACAACATAATGAATTTTCTGGAAGGATGACCCTTACTTTTGTTGTGCAGAATGATGACCCTTGAAACAATTCCCCAAATATAGTCCAACATCAAATTTTATTTGTACACACTTCTAGCATAATTTTTTCGGAAGAAGGTAGTTGAACCTATGATGTAGATTGGAGAAAGATAGTCCGGGTGGCGGTCAATAAAGGTTTCAAAATAGTAACAAAAAATTATTTATTGTTAACCAACGTTTCGTCCTACAAAACCTCCCCAGGGCATTTGTGAGGCACGTTAGCCAATGGGTGGCTCTCACAAAAAAATGGCGTGGGAGTGACGAACCCACCCTACGAAAAAAAACACGTCAAGAAACGCGAGGACTTAGACCTCCATGGCCTGTTACCCATGAAGTAATAATAATAATAATAATGAATAAGTAAAGGAGAAAAAGGGAAAAATAGATGAATCTGATTTAAACGGAGAAGGTATAACGGGATCGTATGACTGCTTCGTTATCTTTTGTTAAACTATTGCATTCTTGGCAAGAACAAAATTTATATTTTTTATTCACAACTTGAAAAACCCTAAAAAAAACAAAAAAAACTTATACAGAAACAGAAAAATAAAAACTTTTCGTCATCTGTGGTCTTATTTTGTTTTTTCTTGAAAATCACAAAAATAGCGATAACTTCAACACGATCTCTTTGGTCTACACTTACCTCGGGGACATAAGGAAGTTAGTAAGGAATCTTGTGCCATGCGCGGATCACACAAGATTTCTTTCTTTATTTATTTTCAAGGAAAGAAATCCATACTTCATTTTTTCCTTATTTCAATCTCTTGGCGACGTTTCAGACGTAAATTGGACATAAACTGTCTATTATCTAGTAATTTACAAATGATATATTAGAGGTCGTAAAATCAAATCAACCTTTACATATAATTATAATAATTAACATATTGTATATTGACAATAATCACTATATCAATATACAATATGTTAACATAATTATGAATAATGAATAATAATACCGTTAGAATATGTAAAGTTATGTAATGTTAATATAATACAATCTAGTTGATACATATTCTAATAATATTACTCAATTATTGGTTTAAGTAATTAAAAAATGTAATAACTCCCAATTACCTAATCCTTCCTATACAATTTTAGTTCTTTTAATTTCTCACTGGCTAAAGGACATAATTAGACCAAGTCAATCATTCAGGAATGAACAGGATTAAACCAAATTGATTGTTTCAAAGATACGTAAAATCATAACGTGCCAGAGTAGGGCACCTATAAAACGTTTTTCCTCAAAATTTGGGATATATATTTTTTTTGGTTTATAATAAATTTATTATTGAAAATTATACAATAAAACTGTATATTTTCACCTTTGTCAACTAGTTCAGATATTTTTTTTTTTTCACCGACGAAGTTTAAATTATAAATTTGGTTATTTCCCTTGAATGCGGCAAAATATATGATTTTGGAGTTTAAAATATATTTAAGCGTCTATAGTTGCTACTATTTTCCTCAAATCCTTTGAAACCAGCCATTTCATGGAATTGAAATTTCACACCATCTTAACCCTGTAAGTTATTAGTGTAATGTATATACCTTTTTTTCTCTAAAGAGAAAAAGAAATATATACATTTTTCAAATAATGTTAATTAAAACTAAACCATTAAATTTTTAAACCATTTGTTTAATAACCGCAGTCTGAACTTAATCAAAGTCTGCAGTGACTCTTTTTTGTAAAAATAACTGGTTCTGGATTTTAATGGAGTGGACTGTATTTTGTGGATTTAAGAATAATGAGACATGGTGAACAGCTATAAGCCTCTATTCTTGTATGAATTATATTATATATGAGTTATATTTGGTTTGACCAAAAAAGATACAATGATAATTAGTTTGGTTAGTCATAATTTTGACTGTTGAATACATTAATGAATTATATGACCATTTACTTGATGGTTCACTTCTCATATTTAGCGTCTTTTTCCTCAACTATTCTTAATAGTTCTTAATAGTTCAGATACCATATATATCTTTGTTTGCCGAAAATACATTAGAAAATGTATAAATTTGATGTTGTAGTTACTTTTCATAAATGTTGCTTGAAGAAATATTTTTTTATGGAGGTTTTGAAACTTACTGAAACTGCAACAGTTTCAATCAAAATTACTAAGACTGATCAGTAGCGCTCCCCCCTACATCAGTAACAAGAACTTACACAGACTTACGAACTCCCTACGTACAAACAACCATTAAATCATTATATAAACGGTTTCACGACGCACTTCCAACACACACTAAACCTCTAATTCAAGGACTATCAACATTAGACTTACCAGATACGAGACGACGTTTACGAAGGAGCTGGAATAGGGACCTCTTAAATTGATTTTTAAATTTCAATTTTAATGGAGAGGCATCATTGGATGACCTTAACCTTCATGCCTTCATGACTTTTTTTTTTTTTTTTTAGTTTTTTTTTTCTCTCTCTCTACATCTCATTCGCTGGTTGTAAAAATACTTTTACAGTTGTGAATAAACTAAATAAAGTCAAAAAAAGAAAAAGAAAAAAAAAAGGTTTTGAAACACTTTTGACGTCCGTGTTTTATACTTCAAAAGGAATCCAGCCCGCTGCATGTTGAATAGGTCGTCCTCTGGAGAACCTTTCGCCCTTTTTACATGCAGCGTTCTGAAACAGCGCATCGCACACCTTTAAATTACTACCTTGCGATGAAATTAATCCCTGTACATTGCAATGAGAATACGTATTAAGGGTTTCTTGAGGCGTGGACTAATATTATCGACTTCCTGGCTGCAATACAACAGTTTAAAAAATAGTATAAGAGCCCGGAGGAAAAAAAAAGTCAGTTATTTCACCCTAATTTGCGATTATTTAATGAAAACTACGTATAATTACTAGTCAAAATTTATGAGTCTTCCAAGTATAGTTAAGGGGAATATAAGATAGCGGCTGTTTCAAAACATTAAATAAAAATAATTTTTCATCCGGAGCTCCATACTTTGAAACTACCAATATCACTAGAAAACATAATATTATATCATTTAAAGTAGAGGAAATTTGTTAAAATATGAGCCCTAGTACAGCGTTTTACGTGCTATAGTTCCCGAGATACAGTTGTTTTTGTAATAACATTTCACAAAAATGTACTGAAATATCAAGAGTAAGTGAATTAATTTTGGAAAAACTATCTCAGGAACCATGATATGTACACAAGTTTTCTTAGTAGGAGTAGTAGTTTTCATCATATTTGCCATAATAAATTAAAAAATATGTTCATTTCTAACTAGAAACAACTGTTCGGACAAAACTTTTGGTTTATGAAAAACTATATCTCCGGAATTTTCATGCCGTTTTTCAATTTCGGACGCATTTTAAATAATGCTCGATTAGACTATCTTAGAGTTTCCTCTTCCCGTTTGAAGCTAATATTTCAAAAGTGATATAGGACCGTCGCTCCCTACTTGGGGCTTCGAGTCCATTTGTCTTTTACCTTATAATGCCAAAAGGCAACCCAAGGTATCCTTCACACCCAGCTATACATATAGCATACCTCCTATATGTACGTACCAAATAACCACTAAAATCTTCACAGGAGGGTATGAAAAAAAAAACTTGGGGCGTGTCCGGCGGATTGCCTTTTTAGTGTTATGATCTATCCTCTTGCGAAATTGACGCCTGCGACTCTACGCATATAGTTTACATTTAGACGTATAGATGTTTCCCAGCACTCAAATTAAAGCGAATTTCCAATGAATTACTATAAGGTAGTTCATATCGTTTATTTTCGTAGGAGTCGTAGTTCTAGTAAATATCATGAAAACTACTACTCCTTCGATGATAAACGTTATAAACTACTTTGTACTTGTTTGGACTTCTGTACGTCTCATGGATCCTGAGATATAGATTCCCACAATACATTCACTAGCAACTAATTTTTCAACACATTTTTTAGGAAAAGTTGCTTTTTAAAAAAAAACTATATCTTCGGAACTAATGAACGCAAACAAATCTGTTAGGATTAATATTTAATAAACTTACTCTACTTTAAATGATGTTCTATTAGGTTTTCTAGTATTGTAGGTATTATCAAAGATATCGAGCTCTGAGAAATTTATTTTTTTCAAGTTCTGAAACATTTGCTATTTTTTATCGCCATGCCATTTTTTTTTTTTCAAAATTGAATTATTATCTTATGGATGTTATTCTCAATTTAAATCACCCATACCTCCACTAAACCTTCGAATTCCACTCGTATCCAATCTTTACAATCCAAGATCTTTAGTAAAATCCTCAATGCTTCTTGCTTTATTACAAATAAAATCAGCCATAAAGACCTTTATGTTCCATATGTAACCGATCTAGCCCGAACCAGATACAAATCCTTCCATTATTACCTCCCCAACCACCCAAACCCACTAGTTCCTAACCTTGCTTCCTCTGTCATTCCTGACAAGAGAAGGCTCCTGAAAATAAGATGGCTACGAGTCTTGCTAATGTAAAAACGTCATTAGAGTGCCACCAATGGTTAATTTCTCTACATGTCACTATCACTCCATTATAAACAAAAATCAAATTTACTGGATGCATATTTATAAATATATAGTTGTAAATTCCAATAAAGGCATGAAAAAAAAATCCTAGCATATATTCCTCTAAAATATATAATTCTAGTTTCGTACGTCTTTTAGTTTTTGAGCTAGGTTGTTCACAAACACACAGATCATTTTACGACACTTGGTTATTTGGACACAGTGGACACTAAGACGTGTGCACCAATGCAATTCTCCTCCTTACTATATCTTCCACATACAATGGAGTGATATGAAAAATAGACAATCATAGATAGACTTTAATATGAAAATTTACAGGAACGAATAATTCGAAATACGATTTAAAATTCCTTTGAATAAAACCAGCTTCGCCTTAATAGGGATATTTCAAAAGATGAAAGTAATCCAATCTAGCTGACAGTTGGCTGAAACGTGAAGAGTAATACCCGCTCTTTCCATTTTGACCACTTTTAATTACTCCCCGCCATCTATCTCTTCCCCGACTTTTATTCGATGGCGGTCAGGGCCTTCTGGGTTCGTTGTGCCCATTACTTTTTTACAGTACTTTTAATTAAAATGGAAGTCATATTTAAGTATTTATTTTATATTTTTCATCGAAAATAAATTTTGACAATTGCGTGAAAATTTACTATTACAAAATATTGTAATGTAAAAGAGTGATTTTTAAAATTATTGAAATTCACAAATGTATACAATAATTAAATGTTACAAATGTTTCAGAACATATGATAATCTTAGGAAGGAACAAACCAATGGTGGTACTTCAATCATTTAAATTAAAATATCTCGTGACCATATTCTTCTCAAACGCCTCGGAGGATTATCAGGGATTGTAACGGATGAGAGATCAAGAACTAATAGGTGTGGCTGGGTAAGAATTTTGGAATGAAAGGGAGTATATCTATTTAGGGCCAAATCGGCAACAAATGTGATGTTGAGGTCTTTATGTATTAGACGTAATAAGGAGCAGCAACGATTTTATGATGGATTTTCGATTGTAAGGATTGTACACGGGAGGAATTTGTTCAAATAGGACTGATAATCATAATGTATAAGAGTTTATTGCAGTAAATGGGAAGTTTAGAGCGTTTGTCAAGTAGGTGTAATAATCGGAATCTAGGAACTGTTTCTTGTTGTTTCAGTCTAGAATGAAGGTTCCAAGTAAGTCTCTTGTCAAGATGAGGTCTTAAGTAGCTAATCTATCCAATAGGCTTTAGTGGGATATTAAAAAAGATACATTATGGTTGGAGAGTAGAGGCTTACGATGTAGAGTAAAAGTGATATTATGGGATTCCTTAGGATTTATTTTGATTCTCAAGTTGTGATATTCTCCAATGGATGTTAATTGTAACAGTAGAGTTTGTGATGCAGGAGTAGGGTCATTGTTTACAGATAATAAACATAGTAAGTATAAACCGTATGAGTGATTTATTTATTGCAATTTGCAACTGTGCATTCATATACATACATCTAGTAAATTTAATTTTAGCTTATAATGGAGTGACACAGGCGTGTAAAGAAACTACCCATTGGATTGGATACAAGAGCAATTCGAAGGTTTAGTGGAGGGTGATTTAAATTGAGAATAACTTCCATAAGAAAATAATTCAATTTTGAAGAAAAAAAAAAAAAAAGGTTTGGCAAACTCCATTTTTTTAATCTTAGTCTCGATACGCAACATAGTTTTTTTTCTTTTTTGGTTAGCTGATTTACAATATATTTTAGACGAACAAACTGAATGGAATGAAAATTTATGAAAAAGACAGCACTGAAAGTTATTAGGTTAATTAGCATCTACTATTAAATTCACATTTATATTATTTTTTAAAAATTTATATTATACTATCGATGGGAGGAATACACACAATAATTATACAATATGAATGTGTTTGAAACCAATACATGGCTGTGGCAGATAGACCCCACTGAGTGGACCCTTCTGAATATTTGACCAGCTATGCTTATGTCCATCTGGGGATAGAACCAAGCCCCAGATTTTTATGCAAATACCTATTTATGGTTTTTTTTGAACCGCTGACCAAAAATCTTGATATTGCATATTTGACGATAAATGCATATTCAAACTATTTCAGTTTTTAAGAAATAGAAATAATAAAATAAAATGCAGCAATATTGACGAAGTTCCGGATTACAATCGAAAGTTTATATTTATTTAACTAGTTATACAACAAACAATACAATAAACGCCTTTAACAATTCACTTCAAACAATATGAATGGGTTTTTACTCCTTAAAATCCGGGTCTTTGTTATAACCCTATTTATTCTTTAAAAAGAAAAAAAAATTAAATTCAAATTTGTATTTATTGATAAATATTACAACCTGCCTAAACGTTATTCGGCAATAAGTAATACTGGTAACTGATCACATTCATACTAAAATAAAATAACATATGAATAAACATAAATGAAAAAAATGTACATAAAATCTCTATCTAAATATATACAAAGAGAAGGTTAAAAAATAAATATAATCAAACTATTTACAATAAGAAATACTTAAAATAATCACCAGTGGCATATACACTCTTATATACAATATTTACACTCTCGACCTGAGTCCACTTTTACACTATCCCTGAGTCCACTCAATCCCCCACGTATGAGGGGTAGAGCAGAGCGCTTTGAGATCCCAGCGTATCCCTCTCGCCGCGTCACTGGTAATGTTTACACAAACGTGAAGTGTAAAAGTAGTTACACGTAAGTACACGCTCCCGTAATTGATATTTACGTTGACATAAACAGGTATTTCTCACATTATTAGTGAAACAGTTTATTCAAATAATTGTTTCTGATATAATAAAACATTAATTATCTCATAAATCTTCACTCCCCCCTCCTTTTGCCTTTTCAAGTATAAAAAAAACATTTAAATCACATTACATTTATTCTCCAATTAAAAATGAAGTAAAAATACGATTTTAGACATGGAGCTATGCTGCTCTCTATTTTAGAGATTCAATTTATAAAGATTACAATAGTAAGTAGGGGGTTGATTTTTATTTTCACTTACCTACATATGAAATACATAATAAGTATAATGATCCAGCAAAATTGTTTATACAATTTGTTTATATAATTTGTTTATACAATAAATTTGTATAAATTGTACAACAATGGAACTCTGAAAAAAATTACACAGCGACTTATAATTTTAATTAATTAACTATTATATCTAGTAAAAACAGATAAGGGGAGCGATGTGGCTCAGTGGTAAGGCACTGCTAACACCAAGAACCCGGGTTCGAATCCGGCTGTGACAGATAATTATTCTGTGACTGTAGCCTAGCCTGTAGTTTGGCGTTCGAGAGTCTTGCACAACCGTTTGTCTTGTAACGTTGTAATGATTCAGATTTATTTTTTAATAACAGATAATAAATTTATGGTCTGTCGACTGACATAGCTGTCTTATCGCTTCCTAATACGGTAAAAATAATATTAAAAACAAAAAAAAAACTGAGAATTAACAGTAATAAAAAATATACGAATATCAATAATGAACTAAACGCAAGGTTTGATTAACTGTCATGCTGAAACTGTATGGTGGTGGTGGTTGCTGCTGATGAAAAAGAATTATCCTACAAAGATATTTCTATTAGTCTAATAAAATTTATGGTATGCTATATACATAGCAACACAAATAGTTTCATAGCACCAAATTGAATAAAAACTGTTTCTCTCCTTCGTCATTAGAAGAAAAAAAGACGAAAATAAGTAATCACAATTAAAGTTTAAAATGCGCACATTCGTTCATTCCATTTATAAAAAACACACCTTTATTTAGAAAGTAGTTCTGAACACAAAGACTCTATTAAGGTTATCAATGACGGTGCGGGCGAGTAGACGCAGCCCTGTTCCATGGCCTTTGTAATTGTGCCAGTAATTAGCCGTCTGATTTATGATCAGGAGGGCAGAACTATCCACTCGGAACAGTGCTACTGATTTAGTTAGCATTGATATAGTTTCATTCATCAAGTTAATTGCAACCTAAATAGTTTTCATAAGTGTACTGAGTGTGTGATTGTGTACATTATAAGGAAACTGTATGGAAAAGATAGAGATGTAATATTTCTTTAACTAGAAGAGAGAGGGATAATAACATGACACAATGAAATTGGTAAAAGTAATGAATTATTAGTCTGGACCTATTAATATCAATTCCGACATCGATACTTACTAATAGGGATGTTCAGTTTTAATTAATCTTCCAATAAGAGATGTACAGGTACATCTAAACTATTGCTCCTTCGAAGATAAATCGCATAAACTACTTTATAGCACATTAAATTAGCCTTAATTTGAGAGAGTCTAATCATTCCCGAAATATATATTTTTCATAAATCAAAAATTTTGTCTGAACAACTAGAAATCAACATTTTGTGAATCTATTCTGGCACATATCATAAAATCTACATAATAATAATACGAAGATAAAGTACTTTATTGTACATCCAACTAGCTTTAATTTGAGTGATGGCAGACAATCTGGTCCTGAGGTATATTTGTCCCAAAATAAATTATTTATTTTTCAAATAACGAAAAATGAACATTTTGTGAATTTATTTTAGCTAATATGATGGAAACAGATACTCATACTCCTACCACAATAACTCTTTTAAGAGTTAATAGACATCTGTACGTTGTTCATAGGAGGTGTAGTTTTCATTATTCCAAAATAAATTCGAAAAATATTTATTTATCGTTTTTTGAAAAATACAAATAAGGAAAATAAAGTTGCTTTTAGAAAAACTGTAACTTGGAGAACATTGAACGCAAAAGTCTCTATTAAGGCTCATATTTTAGCAAATTTACTCAACTTTAACTGATGTTCTATAGGGTGTTTTTTTAAGCCCGATAGAACTTGAAATTGTAAAAAATAACACAAAAAATTAAATTGTAATCAAAATTTTTTTTTTATTCGAAAGATCAATACGTGACATTAACATTTGAAAATGATTTCGGGCATATGGGCACCGCGGCTGTTCTTGACGAAGCGCATTCTGGACGTCCAATTTTGGGCCACTTTTTCGAGCACTGCTGGCCGTATGTCACGAATAACACGAACAATGCTGGCCTCCAAGGCGTCAATAGTTGCTGGTTTATCAGCATAAACCAGTGACTTCACGTAGCCCCACAGGAAATAATCGAGAGGTGTCAAATCGCACGACCATATGCGGCAATTTTGCTTATTAACAAACCCGTTAAGCCAAAAATGCGCCTCATCGCTGAACACAATTTTACAGAATGCGCTTCGTCAAGAACAGCCGCGGTGCCCATATGCCCGAAATCATTTTCAAATGTTAATGTCACGTATTGATCTTTCGAATAAAAAAAAATTTTGATTACAATTTAATTTTTTGTGTTATTTTTTACAATTTCAAGTTCTATCGGCCTTAAAAAAAAACCTATATTTAGATAGTTTTAAAGATACGGAGCCTGGAATGAAATATCAGTTTTTTGTAACGTTTTGAACCCATGCCATTTTTCATTCCTCCAAAGTATGGTTGGCAGAGGCATCAATTTTGACTAGTAACTATATATAGTTTTCATTAAAATTATAAAAAGTTTTAGTAAATAAAACTATTTTTCCCCCTTATCCTTAATAGGACTAATAGTAGTGGATAGAGGTAGTATCGAGCCACTCGCAAAACTAGGACCACTAAATTGTGTCAATGGAGATACCTCTTCCGGAATTGGACCTCGTCTCAGGCTTCAAAGGGGCCGTTTGATTCACGAAGGTCACGTTTTGGTTTCTACGAGTTCATGATTGCCGCTTTTAAAAGAGGATAGTTCCCACTGCGTTAATCTTGTGCCTGCGAAGTCTCGGCTGCTTCAGATGGATTCAACGTCTGTGCCTTCCAGACTTCACATGTGCCAGCCAAATATATTAGATTATAAATTACAACCTGTTTCACCAGAGTACAAAACAGTTATTCATTTTTTCCTGAATAACAGTTACTGCATAATTCCTTTTTTTAAAGTTATTTGATAACTGTTATGAAAGAGTTTTTGTTTTTAAAATTGAGGAATAACTGCTATGAAATATTTTTTATTTAAACAAGTTACTCGATACAAATTTTGGAACATTTTTAACTAAACATTATAAATTTAATAAAAACAAGTTTTTGGTCAATTGGCTCGTTGTCGCCACCATGGTGTAAGTAGTATAATAGTTACCGTCATGGCAGTTGCACTAGGCGAAGGATGATAGTAAAGAGTACACGTAGCTATTGCCGTCTTACACCAGTGACAATTTACATAACAACGGTTCAGCCACTGCAACAGTTGAACAGTATAATAATTATCGTCAAGATAACATAGCGCGTTAGCTGCCTGTACATGTTTTGGGGGAGAAGCTGTTATCAAAACTTTATCTGTCCTGAAAACATTTACTGCCACTGCCACAACAGTACAGTCTCACTAGGTATAGCGGGATAGGTGCCAGGACATTTTACGGCTGTTCAGCACGGTACACTTTACAGACAGGGAAGAACTGTACAGTGCACTACAATGGTTTAACTGTAAATAGCTGCTGTCATGACAGTTTACTGTCACGACAGTACTATCGCATTAGTTATAACGTGATAGCTGATAGTACATGTTATAGTAGTATAGTTACTGTCATGACATTACTACTGCACTAGGTATTGTGTGATAGTTGACCTTACATATTTTGGCAGTACAACTATTGTCAAGATTGAAACACCACAGCTGTCCGGAAAAAAAATATTCAAAATTCTAATAAAATTAAATTAAATCTGTACCTGTACAACCCATGAAAGGTCAGGATTTGAGTACTTTGTAAAGTACTGTTACTAGACCAGCGGTTGTGCTAGGAGGTGATTTGGTCAGATTCTTGCTCTGCCGCCAGATTTTTACCCAATTAAAAGTTCTTATTTAGAGATCCCGAACCCACAGGGCGGGCTCACGGCTACAGTAAAACAGAAAATGATTATTTGCCACTGCCGGATTCTAAACCGGGTCCTTGGAGTTTGTAGCACAGTGTTTATCACTCAGGTACCCGCTCTCCCGAAATTCTAATAAATAAAGTTGTATTTTAGAGACCATAATTTGTGTGTTAAAACCTTTTTTCTAACCAAGAATTGTGCAAAAAAGTATATGAAGGTTTTCAAGGATATCAGCACTTACTTTTTAGCCTTTGGTAGGCCCGCAAGAGGTCTTTTATACCAAAGTACTTCAAAGACCATAAAGAGTAAATAAACAAATGCCATGAGTACACGCATTGTGTGCCATACGGTTTCACCCAAGGAACTGCCTTTGGGAAAAAGCCTATTTAAGTTTCTTAATTAATCAAAGGTTGAATAAATCACAATATATTTCGCACCCTCTTCTCCTTGCCTTCACAGGCTCTATATCTTTAGTCCCTTTAATTAATTCTACACATTTTATCCCCCTTATTCACTACCATCTACAGGAGTGTACCCAGGATCAAAACTAGGAGAGGACAAGCCATGGTCGTTCAGGTTGTGATATTTCAACACGGAAAAGGCAAATGAAACAAAAATTTTAAGAAAATAATATATAATGATATCAGTTCTTTATTTGTGATTAAAATTATTTGCTTGAAAACAGTGCGCTAACGTTCCTCAAGGTAATATCCTCAGTCCCATTCTCTACACCAGGGGTGGAAAACAAGTCGATCGCAATGCCTGGGGTGGAATTCCAAGTACCATGGACTTTGTGTAGCGATTGTAGAAGACAAGACTTTCAAGCACTAGTTTCAGACATATTTCATATGGATCAAAAGTTATTACTTATCTAAGTTCTATTAATTCCTCTTTATGTGAGTTTTATGACCTTTAAATAACTGTTGTTGTTTTTTACATTTAAGTAAGATGTGTACTCAGTGAGGTATTGCTATAGTAGCAAAAGGTAAGTCATATAATTCTTTCATGATACATTTTCCTGGCCCAAAAAAGGTGAAATAATGAAATCAAATTATCAGCCACACTCTGCAGCTTTATAACAATTATTTTATATTTACGAACAAAAAATACAACAACTTATACTTTGCAGTTGATAAAAAAATTAAAATTCATTTCACGTTAGTAAAAAGATCTAGCCTGAATCAGATATAAATCCTTTTATTATCGACTCCCTAACCACCCAAATCCACTAGTTTCTAACCTTGTTTCCTTTTCCATTCCTTAGAATCCTCCGAGAAGCCTGAAAAAAATATAGCCTCGAGACATTCTAATGTAGAATGTTATTAGAGTGTTACCAATGGGTAGATTCTCTACAAGCCTGCATTATACCATTATAATCTAGTATCAAATTTACTAAATGTATTTTATATAAATACAGTTGCAAATGTTAATAAATAAATAAAAATAGTTCTAGTAGGTGGCGCCTGCCCCTTACTGGGTGCGCCCATTGCCACGTGTATTCCAAGTTGTGGTGCCATTTCAAGACACCATCGATAGGATATAAGTTTATCCAATCATAGATCAGTTTCGATGAAAGATGAATACAAAGCAATAAGAAGCGAACATTATCTTGTTAGAACATAACTAGAGTAAAGAAAGATCCTGAATATAAGAGTAGTGTAGAAGCCAAAGGGTACAAGTGTCAACTTCACGAATATTATTTTGTTTTAACTTTGTTTGTGCTTGAACCAAACTAAGCGAGAGTATTTATAAATTTTTGGAATTATTAAATAGTTATTTATTAATATTTAAAAAATTATTTAGGGCATAAATATGAAAAATTATCAAAAGTCATTATCTCCACTTTTAGAAAGAAAAATCTGGCGCAGAGCGCGCGTCAACTTTCACTTAATATTCTACTTTGAGTTAAAATATCCTCGCTATTTTCAAAACAAGTATTTCTATTATTTACAATTCTAATACTTTTTCGTACTAATTTTCCACAGGGAATCTGGCAGATTACCAAACTCCAATTTCAACAGTTTTCAGTTCGAGTTTCATTTTGACATTTTTCTTACTACAGAAGTATGAAGGAAATAAAACAGTTTACTAAAATATACACTCTGCTCTTAATCATTTATTCAAAGATAAATTGTCATAGAATCAATATTGAAAATACTAATGATGATTTTACGGAGACAGTCATCCTGACTGCTAAAAGGCTTTTTGTGGGTAACCATTTAATCACCATGGCGACATGAGAGGATTTATAAGATTGGCGAAACGGAAAAACGCACTGCACATGCGCTCCCTAGTTAACAGTCAAGTTCGTGTTAGAACAGACCAGTTAATTCTATATATTTCATGATTCTCTATCATCTCCTACGGCTTTATATGTTACATATTATTTTTTATATAATATTCAGCTTTTTAATAGTATATAATACGTCTATATTAATTGGAAAAATATTTTTACTTCTATCTTGTTAAGTCAATTATCAAATCTTTCTACAGTTTTTATGTCCATCCTTTTTTCATTACTAATAGAAATATGAGAGGGTTTATTATTTCAAATAAACAAAATTAAAGCACTTTACAGGAAGATTTTTTTTTTAATCGTTATTTAAGCCCTGTCAAACTCCATTAGAATAAGACTACTCTGATATTTATTTATTTTTATATTGGTTATTTAATTTTATATTGGATCAAATCTGAGTTTAATCAAAATTGTTATAGCCGTTTTTGAGAAAATCAAAAAGGGTACATTTCCATCGGAAACTCGAATTAGAATTTTTTTTAACAGTAATATTTCCCCTTACTATACCGGAAGACCGCGAAGACGCCGCGACTGCAATGCCGCCCCAGCCTAAGCAACATGCAAGCTAGGACCTGCCCCTACCATCACGCCAGAGTCCAGTACATACTGGCCAGCCACCGATCGAGACAGACTTATTATTTATTTCTGGCACCAAGCGAAGACATATGGTTTTCACCATATTCGCCCAGAGCAAAACCTGAACGAGGGAAGCGGCAAGAGGACATAACCGCGACGGCGAAGACGTCACTCACCAGATAAGCCATATTCTATTACCCATGAGACCACCCAATACTAATGTCTAAAATTAAAATATTACTATATCACATCTAACACACTAACCATAATTGCCCCTCCAGGGAATCATACTTTTATTAAGCGAAATATATGCATGTGTTCGTAATCAGAAAGTCTTACACAATTTCACCCCCAATTTGTTCCACACTAATTTAATTATAATTTTAAATTACACTCGGGATACCTGGAGTTCAACTCGGATAAGTCCCGATGTAAACATTGGTGCAATCCGGGTGAGGATTTAGTGTGGAAAATATAATGAGACTTATTATCGATTATTAACATTATTTAATGAGGCAATCTGATTATAACTTGTGAGACATTTCGCCCATTTTCACTAGCTCATTTTACAACTGTAAAATAATTGATTTAATTAACGTACAGTTAATTATCATTAAATGCGTAAAAATTTCAATCTAAATAGGTCTAAAGGGACGCGGGAGGCCAGCCATGTTATTTAGGCTTAATCCCTGCCTGGACTCTAGGCGCAACTAGGCATAAGGTTAATGCCATCCGTTAGTCATTTATTTACAACTATATGTTGCGTCTGGCCGAAATACCTCGTGACCAATAGCACTTTATTTAGTCACGACGTACGTTTATGAAATTTTAGAATAGCTTTCAGCTAATAATTTTAGCTTTAAATATTTATGTGTCTTTTTATTTATTCATTCATATATTACGGAGATAGTTTTTTATAGCTTATTTATTTCTTAATTACATGTATTCTATTTCCTATTTATTCGTATTTGCACGTCTTTATATTTAGTCGAAGTTGGCAATCAAGTTATTTATATAAATGTTATGGACGTTTTTTGCATGTTTGTGTATATTGTTAATATTTATTTGTTCTATTATTAAACGATTTTATTTATTTATATATTTTTAGATTTGTATGGCTAATTATTCATAATCGTTAGAATCGTTTTGCATATTTTTTTTTTATTTTCCTTGTTCAATCGTTTCTATATATTTTTTAGTATTCAGAAAATCTTTCAATCAATTAAAATGGGAATAGATGATGGTGGATAGGATCCGGTCACTGGAGCGCGAGCTACGACGCGTCAAGCGGCTCTGTTTAGTGCCGGTGTCTGATGAGGATGATCTGATCGAATTCAAGGTCGATTATGCTCTGGGTGGAATATAAGGTAATATGGGACAAACTGGATTCCCCGTATGCGTCGCCGGGGGTTTCTGCGATACCACTCGATTGGGGGGGGCGGGATATGACGCGATCCGTGACGAGCTGCGTCAGGTCGAAGTACGATATCGGAAGCTCAAAGCACAGCGTGATTCCACTGCTCAGGAGGCCGGGCTTTGCCGCTCGACGTAACCGTCCCAACTGCATACATTCAAATACCTATTTTAGACGGTGACCTATCCTCCTGGTCGCGATTTCGGGACACGTTCATTTCACTTGTTCACGACAACACGCACTTGGCTCCCGTGAACAAGATGCACTACTTAAAGAGTGCCATTAGTGGTGAACCCGCGTCGCTGCTAGCCGGATACCCTTTCGATGCCAGCTCCTATTTGCTGGCTTGGGACGCGCTGGTATGCGAATATAATAAACCGCGCGTTCTCGCTTCAAGATGACTGCAAAGGGTCTTGAATCATAAATGCCCTACGTCTGGCGATGAACACGCGAAGTACGCTTCATAATTCGCTGGGGTAGGTGAGGGGGTCGAGTCGTTTCGGGCTTCGGCTTTAGAGGACGAAACGGATGTCATCCTGTCCAAATTGGCTCTCCGAGCTTTGGACCCCGTCACCAGACGGTACTTCGAGCTAGTCCACGCAAGCAGCGACTTCCCCACCATCGAAGAGATTATAGAGTTCGTGAGACAGATTAATGGCGTGCAAACTGTCTAAGGACTTTAATATGCAGCCTCATTCCGACGCTCCACACTATAAGCCCGCCTGTAGAGGAAAGATTGGAGTACCCTCGCTTGCTACTAAAGTAGGTACGAGGGCCCATGTCTCTCCGGACCCATTCAGGTCGCCACCTAGGCACACATTTCTTACGAAGTCGGGCGGGCCAGGGCGTCGTCGATCGTCCGACACTTCTCCGCGCCCGAAGTCAACCTCTCGCGGCAAAGAACATTGTCACCGTAGCGAGGAACGGCAACTCTTGGGGCGGTACTTCTGCTTTCTGGCCTTGACCCCTCAGGAGCGTAACGACTTTATCAAGTCATTCGGTCTGTGCCGGAACTGCCTAAGAGTCACCACGCTTCGAAGTGCCCTTCGGAGTCGCGTGCAAATTTTGTAGCGCCAAGCATCACAGCGCACTGCACATCGAGGAATCAACCGGTTCCCTAGCCAACGAAAATTCGTCGAAGTCGGGCGATTTCGCGGGGCACTACCAGCTCTCGTTCGAAAGCACCCTTGGGCACGGCATGCACCATATTAAAAGGGTCCAAGCATTCCGCGCTCGCACGTCAATTGCTTGATTCCGGCAGCCAATACACGCTAATTACTGCCGAGCTCGCAGCGCGGTTTTGTGGTCAACTCCAGCCCTTTGAAGGGGAGGTCGCTGGTTTGGGAGGTATTGCGGTTAATTATTTACATGGCTGGATGACATGTAGGCTTCAGTCCTCCATCGATAACACTATGAACTTTAAAGTCCGCGCGCTCGTTGTCGAACGCAAGATAAATAACATAAAAAATCAGTGAAGACTAAAATGACTTTATTCCAATATAGTTACAAGAACTACATGTTACTCAGTCTCTATCTTCTAACTTATATCTTACTTAGCTATCTAGTCTAGAAAATATATATGTACTCTGGAG
>NW_027109924.1:246673-254318 GCF_000696795.3 Halyomorpha halys
AACTACATGTTACTCAGTCTCTATCTTCTAACTTATATCTTACTTAGCTATCTAGTCTAGAAAATATATATGTACTCTGGAGTAGAGGGGATAGTAAGAATAAGGAAATAGGAGAAGGGGTTTTGACCAATCGGATAATTTTAGGAGACTAGGTGGGGGAGGTAGAGAGCCTATGAGATTTAAAAGTAAAGTATTTGGAAGGCGTGGCTAAAAGTTGTGTGGTCGGAGTTCTAAGGATACCAGGGCCTAGGACTCTTGTGCACTTACCCACATATGTTAACCATAAAATAGCTTGACTGATGCAAGTCCATTGTTAGATGACAGCATGTACCTGCTCGAGTACCATTTACCATTGCCTTTTGATATAGGATTTGAAAGGCCTGTTAGGATGGTCTCAAAGGCCGTATGGGGACGTAGTTGTTTTTATTGAGTTTCTTTTGTAATGAAATGTGAACACAAGGAACCATATGTCTAAAGTGACCGAACCTACAGTTGGGCAAGGGGCAATTGTTTAAATTTATAATGCTGGTCCCTTAACTCGCATCACCTCCGATATGCCGAGACGTTCGGTCCCTTCAAGCGTAGTCACCGATTTGTCGTACCACGTTTTGGCCGACCCTTCCATCGGTGTTCCTGGGCCCATCGATTTATTCGCCGGCGTTGACCTATACCCCCGCCTAGTAATTAATGCTTTCACCAAGACCTTTGGGAATGGTCATCTATATCTTCTGCCAACGGTCCTTGGCTAGGTCGTGATAGGGACATACTCTGATAGTGCTTCGCCCACCAGCATCTCTCTCCTTATACGGGAAGATGCTACCGTTTCGACTTGGATCAATTTCATTAGAAAACCCGACAAACACAGTTATACAGTTAAAAGTAGGCGCCCACGCCGTCCCATGCGAAAAGCCAATCTTAACGACGTATCCTCACGCCTTCTATCTTTACAAAAGCGATTTACGGATAATACTCGTTTCGTCTCCACGATACACAGCATAGCTTCGGGCCATCCGATAACCACACGTTTTCAATATGTACCGACAACTGAGTCTTTTGCCGGTAAGCCTGGGCTTCTCAGGGAGGGCGGCAGGATTTGCTCTCCGTGAGCAAAGCGTTTTGTTCCACTTTCGTAATTCTTTATTCGTCCCGCAATATACGATGATCGTTTTCCGTCCTGTTTCGAGTTTCGTCGCAACGCTACGTCTAACCTGAGGATATAACTTATGCTCAGCATTCTCCAATTTAAGGGTCTAATTGGTTCGTATCTACATCCTATGTTACCTATTCGTTTTTGGTCATTATCGCTTGTTTTGTGCATGTCACTTTCTAATATTTTCGTTATCGTTGATTTTTGCTTGGTATATGCATGCCTTTTGATTGTTTAATTCGATACGTGTATTCATTTCGTTGTGACTGTATTTTAATAATAGTAATATATAATGTTTTGTTGTGTGCTAAGGCGAGTTCATTCGAATTTCCTTACCCCTATTGTATATCATGCATGATTTCGTTTTAAAGTTCATTATTGTTGCCTGCGGGCTTTCTCATCTAGAATCGGGTCAAGGTAATTTGTCTCTTATCGCACAACAGACTGCGCCTTCCCCATCTCTTCTCTATACCAGATACCTTCACATAATGCCTTATACATTTCCAATTTGTAAATCCGGCTGAGCCAAATTTAAGTGGGCGGTATGTCGGATTTAAGTAATCCGAATTTTTCAGCTCTTTTTTGAAATTATATAAAGTCGGAGTCGGGGGTCTCATTTTCTGATTCCCCCTTGCCGCGTACACCGGAAGACCCCGAAGACGCCGCGACTGCAATGCCGCCCTAGCCTAAGCACCATGCAAGCTAGGACCTGGTCTGCCCCTACCATCACGTCAGAGTCCAGGACTTGCTGGCCAGCCACCGATCGAGACAGACCTATTATTTATTTCTGGCACCAGGCGAAGACACATGGTTTTCACCATATTCACCCACAGCATAACCTGATGAGGGAAAGAGTAAATAAATGTTAACTAAACGAAACTTGTAATAGCAAAAAATCCGGTAAGATTGACACACATGGAATACAACAAATTAAAACAGTAAAGGAAGATTATCCGACATGGAGGTGTAGGTGTAGTCACACCCTCCCAAGCTCAAGACTCCAATTGATGTGCGACTCTTGACAAAAGATCCAGTAGGAAGGCTCTTCGTGAATACATCAGCAAGTTGATGACTATTGGGCACATGCTGCAGCTCAAACTCACGTTTGATTTTAGTGAATTCAAATTTCACGTACAAAGTGAAAACGCACTTCAATGGGTTTTGTGTGGCGATGAAATTCTGGATTCTGTATCATCCGTATGGTACTTTGGTTGTCAACCAATGAGCTGTGTCCAGCTTGAGAAATATGAACTTGGACAATTTGACATACAGAAGCATTTTTGTACGGGATTTTGACTGAGGAGGTCTACCATACATACATCAACCTTCTGGCTTTGACAATGAAAGTGGACGAGTCTGCCGACTAAAGCGCAGCTTATATGGGTTGAAACAGTCCCCAAGATGCTGGAATCACCGCTTTGTACAGTTCATAGAATCCCGTGGTTTTAGGGCTAGCAATGCTGACCCTTATCTTTTTGTCAAGGAGTGTGAAAATGGGCTCATGGTTGCCATCTGTGTTGATGATGGAATTCTAGTTAGAGATCGAAAGGCAATTGACCAATTTCTCTCAGACTTGAGTAAGGAATTCCGGATCACCACTGGGTCTTTGGATAGCTTCCTGGGGATGCAGATTAAGAAAAAGATACCATTTCATGATAGAAAAGAGTTGTGCCATGTGTGAGCTGATGTTTGTGGTCCTTTCAAAGAGGATTCTTTTGGAGGTTCTAAGTATTTCCTCTGCATGAAGGATGATTATTCCAAGTTTAGAAGAGTCCAAGCCATTAGAAGATTTCTGCCCAGTCAATCGAACAGAACCTTTCTTAGAAAGTGTACAACCATGTTTATTGAAAAGAATTTGTAACCTCTATCCAGAGCTCGACTGACAGAAAAAAGATAGCGGCTCACATCTGGTACAAATCAGACATCCTTCAGATGATTCAATTCCCAATTTTCACCAACTCTCATTTCAACCAGAATATCAACATGTCCGTATGCCTTAATCAGATCATAATTCCCTACTTGAATACAGAACGTAGGCGACTGAAATTGTTGGTAGGAAACAAAATAGTCCTTGGAGCTAGTCATATGTTGAGTCGCACCAGTATCAGCAACCCACTGATCACCACCCAAACCAAGCATGTGATGGCAAATAAAGGCATTCCCTTGGGTGCTCAAGAATTCTGTACCTCTATCCTCTGTCTTCCTCTTGAGTTTAGTAGGACAATTCCTGGCCATATGATTTTCCCCTTTACATTTTTAACAAATTAAAACGGAACTCTTTGTCATTAAACCTAGTTGATTTTTGCCACCAACAGCTACTTTCTTCTTATAAGGTTCTTTGGCTATAAGTGTATGGCCAACCTTACTATCTTTTCCAGGAAGCCTCATTTCGATTAACCTAAGCCCCTCAGTTAAACTATTTACAGTTCTATCCTGAATAGGTACACTCTCCCAAACACATCTCAACTCAAAGTAAGGAGGGGGGAGAGTAGACATAATGCGACCCATCAAAATAAGTTCAGGGAGTTCAGACTGTGACAGTGTTTTTAATTCAACATTCAGTTCATTGAATTCACGCTGAAGTCGTGCATGCCACATGGTTCACAACATTATCAGAACTCATCACTGCATGAGAGAAAAACGATTCTAGTAGTCTATCGACTCTTTGGCTAGAACTCTGCTCATAAGTAGACACCAACTTATCCCACACACTCTTGGCAGTGACACAGGAAGACGTAAGCTCTTCATTTACTGGATTGGACGAGGGAAGCGGCTAGAGGACGTAACCACGGCGGCAAAGACGTCACTCACCAGATAAGCCATATTCTATTACCCATGAGACCACCCAATACTAATGTCTATAATTAAAATATTATTATATCACATCTAACACACTAACCATAATTGCCCCTCCAGGGAATCATACTTTTATTAAGCGAAATATATGCATGTGTTCATAATCAGAAAGTCGCTCACAATTTCACCCACCCATTTGTTCCACACTAATTTAATTATAATTTTAAAAAACACTCGGGATACCTGAAGTACAACACGGACAGGTCCCGATGTAAACAACAATTATGAGGTAATTTTAATTTTACAACATAGATTGGCCAAAACAGTGTAGCTACACTTAAATATAACTTATATTAAAATTGTATATAATTAATTTTAGTTAGAGATAAAAGAAAAAAAATCAAAAACTAACTTACTAAAAACTTACTAAAAAACAAAACAACAAGGTAATTACATCTGTACTTTTATAATATTGGATTAAATTGGTTAAGTAAAAGGTAGTTAAATAGAAGTGTTCTAAACTAGAGAAGGGTTTGTACATGACGTATGCTGGAGGGAATGGAGTTCCAGTGATATGCAGCTGGGTCAAAAATAATTAAATGGGAGCATCTCATGTAGATTTGTTAATTATTTATAAAAAATGTTAATCTTCAACATATATTTGCCATTGGAAAATTTGAATTTTGAAATAAACTTAATAAATTTTAGGTGCAGAATTTTTATTTGTGAAAGAAACTATTACATTTGAGAAGTGGTTTTATTATATGTAAATAGAAAACTTATATGTAAACCGAATTATTTGTTTTTCTACCATGGACAACAATATTCTTACTTCAGATAACAAATAAAGGAACACTACGAAAATACGAGTGCTGGGAAAAACAATAATAAATGAAAATAAGACAACGCCATAAATATCGGCTTAGCAAGGTCATGGAGAAAAAGCAGAAACAAAAGACCACCACCAATATATCACTGCAGTCCCTACCCTCAACCCTCCGTAGTGGTATATGTGCAGGCGTGGTCATTTTTCATCAAATAAATATCTTCATAATTTGGTCTAATCTTCAAAATATTATTAACACACTAAATAAAATACTTGCCTCAAATGGCGCGGCTAACACAAATGGCTGTTAGTTCAAACTATGAAAATATACATATATACCTCAGAGGTATAGGTCACATTTCTTTAAGTTTGCAAGAGAGCAGTTTCAACAAATGTTTCTCTCCGAATATAAGTATGTACATTTACATCAGTGTTTTCGTTTTTAATGTAGGAAGTCTCCTTATAACTGATCTAGGAACTTATCTATATAGTACAGGAGGCCGACGCAAGGAATCGATCTCATAGAACATACATCTGCAAATAATTTTTACTTTGTCACAAAACAAGTCATCCATCAGGACCTCAATGCAGATTTGGCAGGAACCAGATACCAATCCTTCCATGATAAACTTCTCAACAACCCAAACCCACTTGTTTCTAGCCTGGCTTCTCTTTCATTACCTAATAATCCTCCTAGGCGTCTGAAAAGAACATGGCCTCAAGATCTTCTCCTCTAGAAATGTTGTTGGAGTTCTATCAATGAGTAGATTCTCCATATGTTTGTATCATTATATCCCTTACAGCAAATTTACTTGTATATATTTTTATACAGTTGTAAATAATAATAAATAAATTATATAAAAAAAAAATTTTAAATTAATTCCTATAACACTGAACACGGAAATATATTACATGTCCAACGTTTCGGCCACTTCAGCCATTCAGGACAATCTTAATTTTAGTAATACAGCCTTATATTTATTTATAAAAAATTGCAAGGTATTATACCCAAGCCAATTTAACAAGGATAAAATAAACCTGTTTGTACTATAGCAATTTTTGTATTTTACAGTCGTTAACTCATCATAAACTATGTTCATAGCTAGATAGGCCGAAACGTTGGACATTTAATATATTTAATAAATAAGGTGGAGACTAATTGAATTTTTATTGTTATTGATGAAACTACCAGTCTCGAACAATATAATAAAAATATATCTCTAGAAAATTATCATAATAAAGTGCGACCAGTTTATAACAAAGCAGTTTTAATGTATTTGTACAATTTTAGTCTATAGTAAGTGGTGATCCACTAATGAGTAAACAAATTTAATAATTATTGTTTTAACAAAACTTAAGCAAAAAATATATCATCTAATAATTTCGTATTAAATTAGTTTATAAAATTTTAAATTAAATTATTTGAGTTATTTTAAAAGTTACATATTTTTCTCTCATTTGTATGAATCTACATAATAATAGCAATAATTTTACTAGTAAATTTAATGTATTTATATTAATAAATATGACGTAATTTATTAATAATTTTAATGTATTTTTCATAATAAAAAAAAATTGTGTTGTCACTAGTATCGAACCGCAACCCTCCGTGCCACAGCGCCCGTTCCACTATAAGTATAATTATAGCAAAATTAATAGAACATAATGCTATAAAATGGATACTAAAATAATTTCAAACATTATGCGGACAAAAAAATGTGGAACGCTTCACGATTTTGCGTGTCATCCTTGCGCAGGGGCCATGCTAATCTTCTCTGTATCGTTCCAATTTTAGTATATGTACCGCCGAAGCGAGTACAACAGAGGGAGGATTTTAGGGGTTCTTAAATATCATTTTAAATAATATTTCTGACAATATCCTTTCTAATGTAATGCAATAGAATTAACATTTGAAATTAATAACTGGTTTTATTAATTAAATTTAATTTATAGTTAATTTTTACTGTAATATTTTTTTTTTAACATCTTTGAATAGTTCAAAATTTAAGAATACATATAGCTTATTACTTTTAAAACTATATTAACGATTCGCATTTCAGTAAATACATAAAATATATTAGCTATCTGATTTTATTGGTTACAATAAAATTTAAAATATCTATATCATGGTAATAGAGCTCCCTTTAAGACTCATGCATTAAAAATTCTGCAGATTTAGGATTTTAATGAATTACATAACATAGAGCCAAATAAAGTTATTAGACTAAGAACATTAAAAAAATTATTTTCTATGAATGTTAATTGTGTTGATGATTAATCAGCTTTTTTATAAGCATTCTGTTCAATGGATTGAATGAAAAATTTTTGATAACGTTCAATATAAAACATTCTCTGAAATTTTTGGATCCAACTGGCTCAGTTGATTATCAATTGATGACATGAGTGGATGAAGGTCTTATATTTTAAAAAAACATAAATCTGAGAAAAATTCAATTCAATTCATTTTAATCCTACTTCATACTAAAAACTCAATATTTAACTTCTAAAACCTATCAACATTTATGGTTTAGGAAAAATAAACAAGAAGCTTTGGAAAAATGGGTACATATTTAAATATTATAATATTAAATATTTAAAATATTCTTGCAAAGCACAAACCCTAGTTTTTTTTTTAAATGACACACCATCTTCATCCACTGTCCTCAATTATGTCATTTCTTGAGTACAACTGTGAACTGCCAGGTGACAGCACTTGTCATAGAAGCATTATTTAAGGAAGAACCTTATCTTTTTTTTTTTTCGTAACCTCCTTTATTATTGAATTTATATAATATTAATATAGAATCAAGCATGTTATTTAAACCCCGGGAGATGTACAGCTTTGTGCATTTTGCTCCTGTTGGGAATTAACGTCT
>NW_027109924.1:254368-270720 GCF_000696795.3 Halyomorpha halys
ACCTACATATGTGTGTGTATCGTTGTTTAATTTTATTTTTATTTTTTTGTAACCTCCTTTATTATTAAATTTATAAAATATATATATACAAATGCATAATATAAATGACAAGAAGAACCTTATCAATGCATGAAAATTTACTTATACCCATAAATCATCCCAATTGTATGCTAAGAGTTTTAACAATTTAGTACCATGAAAGTTTACTCTAACTAAGAATATTTAAATCTCAATTTGTAACACTGATATTCATACATTTTAAGAATCTAATATAACAGAAAATTCTCTTAAAAATTAATTTTATTCCACACACTACAATAATATTCAGTTAAAGTATTTATGATGTTGAAAATCTCATAAGCACATGTAGTAGCTTATAACACAGAAACTACAGATCTCCATGCATAAATAATGGCATAAATATCTAATCTAATAATAACTATAACTTACTAATAATAAATATAACTAATAACTTAAATTTATTTTAGTATGAATTTAAAAATTTTTTTATAAAGAGTCATCGTGATCTAATAAAATATTTTATGCTCTGTTATAATAATAGCTGAGCTCTAAATTTAAGAATTTCCATATAGTGGAGACCTGTCCTTCCTTATCCTCCAGTGTTTCTTTCAATACTTTTGGAACCTCTTTTTTTTTTCTCTTTTTTTTTTTTTCATTTACTCAAATAGTGGGCATTCTCAGATGCTTCATTGTATATGTGGATAGTGGAGTAGTGTCAAACATTTTACCTTTGGCAGTTCCAGCTTAAAGATAGTCACGTGTAAAATGGCAGTGGTGAATCTAGTTATTTAGACCAAGATTCCTATTCTTTTTGTGGTATTTATTTCTCAGAGTGTCCACTTCAATATATATATACATATATATATATTTAATAAATAGGAAATAATATGACAAACTGAAGCGTCTTGTGGTTGTAAATTATAAATCGAGTTAAACAAATAATTAGTAGTATAAATTAATCATGCATAGGTTTTGGTGATGTATTAAGATATTAAAAATAAGAGGAATAACTGTAAGACCACAATACAGGACTAGAAATTATTAAAGAAAAATGCATTTCTTTCAATGAAGCCTTTCCAGCATTTAAGTATGAAGGAGCTTATAAGTTTATTTATATGTTAATAAATGCTTATTTGATAATTATTTAAGTATTTGTACACTATGCGCCTTTGCATTAATTTGTGAAGCACATTTACTAACATTATAATCATGTTATTAAACTTGACATTGTGGTTAAGAAAAGGTTGTAAAAAAAAAAAATTGTGTAAATAACCTTTTCATAAATTGAATAATAAAATAATTACTCTGTTATATTTGGATCGCACTACCCATATTAAACACGATATGAAAGCCAGCTATACTTGAAAACAATTCAGTTCATAGAAAGAAGACCACAAACCAAAGCTACAAAATATATCCAATAAAATGTTTATGCACCACCCATATTGATATTCAATTGATGTTCATTGGATTATGTTTCAGATAGAAATGTATAGAGAGAGATCTATCTCTCTGATAATAAAAAGACCACTTTACTAATTTCATTTGCATTATTATTCATTTATTTATGTGTAGTGGGATAGATAGGATTATTAATGATAATCCATCATAATATCATTTTTTTTCCAAAATAATTTTTGTTTTTATAATTCGGGAAAAATGTTAATTTATGAAGAGCTTCTTCTTAGACAGTAATGATCATACAGTGCACATTTTGGTCCCAAATTGAAGCAAATTTTATCATATTTAAAAATGAACATGACAAGTTATCGGGCCCATAGTTTAAAATTGATTAATCAACAATGGAAAAAGGGTATTTTCGATAAAATTTGAAATAGTAATAAACTTTATCATGTAAAACCATTATTTTTTTCTTTTATTTGTTATGTTGATGTAATCCAAATTTAAGCATCCTAGCACCATAGACTTTCGATTTAAACACTATTTATCTGGGTAAAAAAATCACTTTTTAGATGTTACAATCAATACATGAGACAGTATTCAAATTGACTAGCTTCCTAAAATCATTCTTTCTATGTTATCTTTATATTATTGATTCCCTAACAATTATGCAATGCATTGCATGGTTATAGTAAAGTATGATAATTTTGTAGTATGACAGTTTTAATTTATTTTATAGTATTTAGTATAATTTAGTTTAAAGTAGCTAGTGATATTCTACTAAGTAGAAAATTAAATAATACAACTAGAAATTAACATTTTGTGAATTTCTAGTTGTATGGATAAAATTTTTTACTTTGAAACAGCCACAATTTTTTATTCCCCCTACCAATAACTAGGCAGACTCATCAATTCTGACTAGTAATTATACACAGTGTAGTTTTTATATGTAGTAATTATACATACATGCAAATTTTAGTAAACTGTAATATTTTTGAAAAATTACTTTTCTGAAAACAAAAAATTGGAATTCGTCATTTTGTTTACTAATACATATATTCAATAAAATAGATTTTGTTTCTGCCAATGATTATAATGACTTAATTAACACAATTAAACTACTATCCTGTCGAAAGATCGGTAACTAAAACTTAGTGTCAGCGAATGCTTGCTTAGGGTTAAGTTCTAAAATCTACCAGGACTGCAGAAATGACAGGTACTGCAGTGTCAAGGTCGATTCTCGGGGGCTTAGGAAACTCGGTCAGTCCCCCTCCCCTACCGCACAGCGTCAAGCAGCTACCTACTCCGGCCAGACCAACTATTCAGTCTAAATATTTTATGAAATCATTCTTTAGAACCAATACAACTGTATACATATATGAAATACTTTTTAATATTAAAAATCTAATGTAGTAAGCGTACACACAACTTTCACTGACCATTCAATACTTGGAGTTGAAATTAATCCTCGCTCGTTTCAGAACAAATATTTTTAAATTATCCAATGAGGCAATACAACTACGAACCGTACTAATTTTCCAAATGGTCCTTTTAGTTCACAGATTGACTAGCTCTGATTTTAAGAAAAAAACTTTTTTCTCATTATATTTCTCGTAACAAAATTTTACAATTTTTTTTTTAACAGCATGGCAGAAATATATAAAGTATAACAATTTTCTAAAATTGTATTCTTCTCTCAATTATTTATTTTATACTTCATTGTTATATGTAGAATCAAGATTGAAAATACTAAGAATGTTTTTATGGAGTTCTTGAATCTGATTTGTCAACTGAAAGGCTAATATATAAGTTAAGTGAAATAAAAAAACTTACTATTTAAAAAAATCTTACTAATTAATAACGAAAACAGATTAACAGACCAGCAAAACAAAAAATAAAAATATAATATGCGTGCTTCCGTCAATTTAACAGTATAGTTCTTGCTAGTATAGACATTTTATTTGTAAGAAGATAGTCGGGGGTGCAGTAAAAAAAAAATAAATAATTAGTTTTCTAAAACTATAACTATTTATTTGCCAACATTTGATTTTATTATAGAATGATTCTATTGCTGTCACTTAACACGACAGCTCTGATAAAGCACTGCAAAGTGAGGCGAAACGTCAGCATATTTAATCACCATCAATCGTTTTTATGTAAACAATTTTCTTCATTCTCCACTATCTTCTAGAAATATGTATGCTAAATATTATTTTTTCTAAAATCTCTGGCTTTCCAATGGTCTTTAATACGTCTATATATTTACTTTTACATCCAGAAATGCGTTTTCAACTTAAGAAATATTTTCCCTCGTATCTTCTTAAGCTAATTATTAAATCCTTTCATATTTTATATTTATCCAGTCTTCATTACTAATAGAAATGTAAGATGGTTAATTATATCAAATAAAGAAAAGATTTCAGGTACTTTAGAGAAAGATTAAAAAATCGACATTAAGTGAGACTTAAACGTGTCAGACTATGTCGATAAAGGTATCACTTACCTTATATTAAAGACTACTTAATTTTTCATTGATTTACTGAGTTTAATCAAAATCACATTTTTTTTTTCCTTTTTATTTAAACACCTACAAAACAGTGTAATATCGATTATACAAAGTGGCACTTCTCGTTGGTCGATTTTATCGACTATATACTATATCGCCCCAGGTATTGCCTGTCCTGAATATGTAATTTCAGTTCCATAATCTCTATTTGTTTTTGAGCTAGGTAGTTCAAACCCAGAAGATTATGGATATTTTATAAAGATATTTCAGTAATTTTTTCAAATAAACTAAATTTAGAGTACTTTAGAGGAAGATTTTTTGAAAATTCGGCATTTAAGTCCTGTTAAAACACTATTCGTTAGACTGTTACATACACAGACTATTTTGTGAGACTAGACTAGGACACACGGGATCTCATAACGTGTATTTCCATCAAAAACTCGAGTCGACATTTTTCATGATCGCAATAATTCCTCTTAATATATTCCATATATAGGTACGTGAAAGTAAAAAAGGCAAAGGGAAAGAAGGTTAATATAACATTAATATTATAACCTAAGTTTAAAGTTTTTTTTTTTTTTTTTTTTTAATAAACAACCTTTACCATTATTTTTTTCAAATATCAGAAATAATTACTAATTTCCAACAAACTTTATATTTTAACGTTTTCATAAAAAAAAAAAAAAAATCATTTTTCATTCAATTTTCTCAGAAAACCTCAATTGAAAACATAAAACAGAGACATCAGAACGAATTTATCGAAGACTGCCAAATGGATTTTCATTGTTAAAAAACCTAATTGTTGGAAATTGCATTTAATACAGCTTCTATTAAATTCTTTTTTTTTTTAATCATTTATTTTTTGTTATTTACAACTGTATAACATATATACAAGTAAATTTCCTGTAGGTGAGATAGTGACATGATACAAACATGTGGAGAATCTACCCATTGATAGAACTCCAATAACATTACTAGAAGAAAAGATCCCGAGGCCATCTTCTTTTCAGACGCCTAGGAGGATTATTAGGTAACGAAGGAGAAGTCAGGTTAGAAACAAATGGATTTGGGTGGTTGGAAAGTTTTCCATGGAAGGAATGGTATCTGGTTTTGGCCAAATCGGCAACATATGGGACATTGAGGTCATGATGGATGACTTGATTTGTGACAAAGTAAGGAGCGTTAAGGATTTTACGAAGGATTTTGGACAGTAAGGATTGGATTCGGGAGGAATTTGATGGTTTAGTGGGGCCCCAAAGCTCAACTCCGTATGTCCAGATAGGCCTGATAATAGTCATGTAGATCATTCTTTTGTAATGGATTGGCAATTCTATTAATTCAAATTTAGGATTAAATGAACGATTTGACAGATAATTACATTGATGCGGTAATTCCCTATTTATGTCAACGTAAACGAGCATTTCGGGGGTGTGGGCAACCTCCCACTTCTTGGCATCACTTTTGCTTAGAAAGAGAGTATGGTTATGCCACCTCCCTGAGTATAATGGAGAGGGTAAGCTGCCAGATAAAATGAAGCCAAGAAGTTGGACCTTATGGTGAACTCAAGGGGCGAGGCAGAGGAGTAGGAACCAATCAGCTCCGTTCTTTTTCAATTTAGATTTATATGACTGACATCTCTATTAACCACAAAAAGACTTACGCTCCAAAGGCATGGACAAAGCCTTCTTTCGCTACATTTTTCCTTTAAAAGAAAGTAAGGTATGCAATCCACCTGGCCTATATTTACAGGGTTTGTCTTGAAGTATAGGGGCTAGGAGCACTAGTAAAGAATTCTATTGCTTTCTGTATGAACAATGAAACTACTGAATGATTCATTCATAATAACACGGTAGTAGAAGTGACACTTTTTTGATAAATCCTTCATTCGATTTATTTTTTTAGAAAACATAATTAATTTTCATCTAATACATAAAAATCAATATTTTATTATTCGTACATTATGCACTGCCATACCGTTCATCCGATTGTGATAGAACTTTTTGTTAAATGTTCAGGATTTTCCCAGGAAGATTATAGGCTGGTCCGATTTCTCCAGAAAAAAAAAAAATATATATATTAACTAAATTAAGCATCATTGGCATCTAGCTCAGAAATTATACATTTGCTTCATGGTTATTATATGCCAATCGATTTGTCTCTTTGTGAAGGATAAAAATAAATATTTTTGATTCTGTTAAATGATTTTTCATTCATTTAAAATTATAAAAGCATAATAAGGCTTGAAGTAAAGTAGTACTTTTTTTTTAGTAATAAGCAAATCGTGTTCCTTTTTAAATATCATTTTTCACATCGATTTATTTGGAGCATTTTTTTTTTTTTTTGCATAAACAGTCTTTTTTGACTATGTATATTTTTTTACACATAATACTAAATTAAATTAATCTTGAAGAAGCTGATCAGGTTGGCTTCACGAAGGGAGGTGAACTCTTGTAGCCTGAGGGAAAGGATTTTCTCAAATGTCTTACCCATAGTATCCAATAAGCAACTTGGACCATAGGTTGACGGGTCTTCCAGTCTTCCCTTACTCTTTGAAATAAGTTGAGTTGAAGAGATCGATGAAAAGATCCGGCCGTTTCCTGAGAGCCACCTTCAGATCTACATTAGGAATTCCGTCCAATCCTGGTGCCTTGCCATGTTGTAGGTCCGAGGCGATGTTCTTTATCTCTTCCTTGTGGAAAATGCGTTATATATATATATATATATACTATTCGCCGGTTCAGGGAATAGTGTTCTGACAATACTGTCACTGTCTACAACATTTGATCTCGTGGGGAGCTGCATCGTTCCTTTACATAGTTTCTTGAGTGCTATTTTGTAAGGTCTACTCCATGGGTCTGCATCCACCTCATCACAGAGTTCTCTCCAGCACCGACGTTTGCTTTCTTTAATGGCTTGTCGGAGGTTCCATCTAGCTCTCTTGAAGCACTGAAAACTCCGGTAGACGTCTCGCTCGCTAGTAACGTCTTCTTGCTTGGTTGCAACATCGCCGAAGATCGTCAATAGTATCCGTCCACCAGTACACTGAGGAATGATGTTTGCCAGGCTTTGAACGGGTCATAGCTCCATCACAAGCACTAGATATAAAAGAGGTCAGTATACGCGCCTTTTCCTCGACTGACCCTTTCAATTCACACTCATCCCCTATCATTAAAGTGTATGAAGCACCATCGAAAGTCATCGTGTTCCAGCCATTGGTTCTCTATTGACAACTATTCTTTCTTGTTGGCGTATCCAGTGTAATCAATATAGCTTGGTGATCACTGTTGTGTGTGTGCGTGCGCGTGCGAGTGTGTAAGTAAATATTTACATTATTTACTGCATAAAGAATCTTTTTTGACTATGTAATTTTTTGTTTAAATAATTTATTTATTGTTATTTACAACTGAATACAATCATATACAACTAGTAAATTTGCTATTAGATATAAAATGATATGATACAAACATGTGGAGAATCTAGCTATTAATAGAACTCCAATATTTAGATGTTAAAGTCATATTTTTTTATTTTATAAATCGTACACTTATCCTTTTATAATTATTAAATATTTTAAACTTTTTCATTCTGTTATATTTGCTTCCCCTTAACGCCCTAACAGAATCGGTTGGCCACAAACGGCTCCCGTAGACAAAGCGACTTACTACTGACCCGGCGACCTACCCCAGGCTACTATCGATTCACACCAGCTTATCTTAGCGACTGCCTCTTCCACCACAAAAGTCATTTATTTAGCCAGGTGCATTTTTAAAATTTATTTAATTATTTATTTTTTATAACTACCTACTGATGCGATAATTAATTAAAATGTATATAAGCTATCTAACGCTATAGTTTTTGTATATTACTTTAATGAAAACTGTTTGTAGTTACGTTCAAGTTACTGTTTAGAGTTTAGTCAAAATTCATAAGTCTGCCAAGCATAGTTAGGGGGCATAAAGATGGCGGCTGTTTCATAATGTTTAAAACATTAATTTTTCATTCAGAGTTCCATATCTTTAAACCTAAAAACACTAGGAAATCTAATAAAAACCATTTGAAAAAGTGTAAATTTGGTAAAATATGAGCTCTAATAGTGCTCCAGTTTTTTTAAAAGAAACATTTCGTAACGAAATAACGAAAAATCAGTACTTGAATTTATTTTGTGAAAACAATATCTAAGGAAACTTTAGACGTAGAAATGTCTATTAACACTACACTTACAGCTAGTTTAAAGCGATATAAAGTAGTTTATGACTTATAGAAGTGAGTAGTAGTTTTCATACTTGCTAAAATATCACTACAACTCTATTAGGGGTCATATTTTAGCAAATTTACTCTACTTTAAATGATGTTCTATTAGGTTTTCAAGTATTGTAGGTAGTTTCAAAGATATGGAGCTCCAAAGGAAAAATTAATTGTTTTGAAACAGCCACCATTTTTTTGTTTATTAATATTTTTAGTTAAAATGGAGCGATGACACCTAACGGGTAAAATTAACCAGAAAAGTTAACCTTCGGAATCGGAAGGAAAGTTTTACCGGGCAATGATAACCGGTTAAACTGAGATTTAGAACAAATCTCCGTTTGAGTAGGTAACCATACAAGGAACCTTCCATAGTTCCAGTTGGATCTGTTATCTACCGAAATTTATAGTATTATTCTGTTTCTATCCAAATTCAATAAAATGGATTTGATCGGGTTGGCGGTTTGACAGGCAAAGGCTTCAAAGAATTAGTTGCTTAGGCAATAATGAAAAAAAAACAAATTCCATCCTTGACCAAATAATTTTTAACAGTGGTCGGATAAATTTTTTTTTGCAATTTTGACTTTGATTTATCAAAAGTGGCTGTTAAATCAATTTTAAATTTAATTGGAATCACGATTTCTAACATTAGCGATAGGAATTGCGGAGTTCGGCAGCAATCTCAGTTCAGGTAAGAAGAGCTTATCTTAGTAACCTGGTTAACAAAACTGTGGACCAAAAACAGGCCGTTACGTTACCGGAGTTTTAATAAACTCTTGGGAAATCTAAGTTATACAAAACTTACTTTTACCGGAGAATGATGGAACTGTCCTTAAGGGCAGAACATTTTTTTATTTAAGAGGGGAGCTATCGTAACTGCAAAACAAGTCAAGCAACACTACTTCAGATCTTCGAAAACCTCCTTTTTTCGACTCCCCAACCTTTTATTTTTATCTCTACCCTGAAAAAAGAGATGGGAAATTAATAATTTAATATAAAGTAAATAATTTATATATATTGAAATTGACTGCACATATCGGTTTTAAACTAGTAATAGCAAGAGCTCTTAGGGCTATAAGCCCAAAGAGGAATTAATTATAATCCGCTATTAATCAATTTTAGATAATTAACTGGAATAGGTCCTGGCTGACATGGACTGATCTAATTATGCGACTACTCCTGCGGCAAGGAAATTCCATTACTGCTCCGGGCGAGCACTATTCACGGTTCGATGGGAGGGAAGTAGTATACACCTGATTCTACACTTAGAGTACATTATTTAAACAGCACGTTTGTTCCAACCATCATTTTGGACGATTAAAAATTGTCAAAAACATTAGCAGTGCAGGTTTCGGCCTGGAAAAGACGCACTACGCATGCTCCTGACAGTTTTTGACCACCCAAAAGTGGTCGTTGGAACAAGCCTTATGACTGAATCATATGAACGGTTCCCTCTAATAAAGTTGTAAGTACAAAATTTAATAAAAAAATTATTTGTTATCATAAAAAAACTCCTTACTGGCTAATCAGTTAGCAATAATAATGGAAGTGAATTAGTCCTCAACCCTTAATCCTTTATCTGCGGTGTTAATGTTGAACCTATTATAATGTTGATTTATTTTTCCTAACCCCTAACCCAGGGTCAGTCAAAATGACAATAAAACCAAAAATGTTGTAATACTGATAGATTACCGACAAACTTTTAAAATTCAATAATTCATAACTAGGAGTTCATAATGTACGTTTCACTTTATTACTACGGGCATATGTCAAGATGTTGAAAGAGACGTTCCTCAATATCTTATTTACAGTCGTAGAAGTAAGCGTCAAACCGTCTGAGGAGCTGATTGAATCAGTCACGTCAATCAGGCTTTTGAATGATGATTGTCAATCCGACTGACCAAGAAGATTTTCCATAAGAAAAGTGAATCATAGCGTCACCCAAGCTGATTTGATCGGTTGATACAAAACACGAAAAAAAAATCATATGAGCATGTTTGAAAAAAATTTCACGTATTGTTTCTGATATTTCAAGAACAAAAATAACCCTTAGCCACTGTAGCAGAGTTGGGAAATGGGTCAGCAGATAATAAAAACCATAAAAGTTTTTTTTTAATAATAACATTTATGTTGTGATAGATTGTTCTAAATGAATATGCAATAAAACAATGTCCAGCCACCTTGGAGAAGTGGAGAGGCCGTTAGCCGCCAGCCACTAGGTGGGTTAATAAAAAATTGAAATCATTAGAGTGGCGGTTGCCAAACTTTTTTCATCGTTGCACTTTGTCGAGCTAAAAAAAATATAAACATATCATTACGGTATCCAATATGTAGGAAAATAAGAAAAACGTGCCAAGTAAATGCTGAAATGCATTGTATAATTGGTATTTTATTTTATTTCTTTTTTCTTTTTTTTAATAATTTCTGAAAGGGACATTAGCTTTCGGCGCTCATGGCATACCCACGGTTTAGGATATTAAAGAAGGGCAACAATTTTTCAGGAAAAAAATTAGTAATTTTTACATTTTTTTTTTTATCTGGAATAAATTATCCTTCTATTAATTCATTAACATTAAATAATAACGATAAAACAAATGAAAGCATAAGCAAATGGCGTCGACCAGCTGCGTTTTAGACTATAAAACTAAAACGAAGGAATAAACGAACTAGTGTGAGAATTGGTGAGACAGCGATTTCGCTTAACAAAGATACACATTTCTTACCATTTAATTACCTCCTATAAACTTACTCTCACAACTATAATTTAAAAAAAAAATGGATACACTAGTTGTTTTATAAACTTTTTTTTATTCATTTAATCATATTTATTATTCCTTAAGTATAATACTTCGTCTGGATTTCTACCAGCATTTCAGTTTTTATACATAGGTATGATATAAAATGTTAAAAAAAAGATGAAAAATTAATTAAAAAAGTACATTTTCAGAATTAATGAAATTTATTAGTTATTGGAAATAAAAACTTCATAAAGAGATTAAATAGTAAAATGAACTATGAGGTATTGCTTCCATTCATTTATTTTGTCATTTGAGTAAATAATCTTATGTTCACTGGAAGATAGTTTAATTATAATTATGGTATATTTCTGACTTGAAATTACATTCTTTCTGAATAACCGACAAACAAAATGAGATATATGTATATAATTGCGCTAGCTAATACAATAAATCAGTTCATGACTAATATTGAAAAGCAATATAAAAATACTAAACCTTTCATAAAACTTGTTTTATTGTATTATTTTTTATGTTTAATGGACTGTTTGTTAAACTCAGCCAAGATTGAAAGACTCGGCTGAAAAAAAAAATTAATTCATTATTGCTGATTAGAACAGAGCAATAATCAAATAACCATTGATTTCTCGTTATTTTAATATAATAATTAAATTAAACACGGGTCATGCATTAAATATCACAAGGAAAATTTTGTAGGTTGTAACTCCGGAGACCTCATTCCAGATGGTTTTATTACGAGTTTCCATCTAAATTTAGGTCATGTTAATTCGTGTTATTACTAGAATGCTAAACTACAAAAAAAACATCGAAATTCGTTAATAACAACTAATTAATTTTTGGATTTAAGGTAGAAATTTCGTAGATTCAACTCAAACCATTTAAATATGAAAGTAGGCGTTTAAATAATATTACAGATACTGTATAGAACTATAAAAGTATTCTTTTAGGATTTTATATAATCATAAACTTATAGTAATTAAATATTGATATTACATGCTTAATTTTTAATGCTATTATGTATTTTTTATTAAGAAAACATTTTTTATTCTTTATCATGATATGCTGTCCCAGTTGAACAGTGTAACACCTAAAAAATAACCATAAAGTTCAAAACTGTAATATCTCGAAATAATTTTTTTACTTAGATTTTATGACATGTTTTACTATGATTCTGTATTTTACTTTTTAGATCTTACCTTTATTGCTAAGATTACATGTATATCTCAAAATATCTATTTTTTGAGTTGTTACACTGTTTAACTGGGACAGCGATATGAAGTAATTCTTTAAAATTCTATATTCGATTTATAATAAATATACTTTTTTTTTATATCAAACTCTTTAATCTGTACTATATAGACGTAACCATGAATTTACATGTTAAAGTGAAGCAACTTTTACAGTTAGGATCATCTGATAAATTCTATTTTGGTCAATTAATAAAAAACAACCAACTAATTTATATAACTATTGAACTTGGTAATAATTATAAGAGAAAAACCGACAAAAAACAACACTTTTTTCATAGAATTTTTATCAGAAATTTGTTGATTTAAAAAAACAAAAACAATTAGTTTTGGTTTAGGCCATTGCCGCAACCCCGTACCAATAGTTACCATGGCGACACGGGAACAATCTAGCCGGGTACCCCACATTGTGCCCTACTTCCAGAAACATACGCTTCGCCTCTAAATCAAAAAGATTTAAAAAGGATTTTTCCAAAAAAACTTTTTCGTCGTGTACTTCGTAGTCGCAATAAACTAGTTTTGGTATTAAAATTAAAACATAAAATATAGTGTACCTGATAGCTTAAGATAATGATAAAAAGAGGTTTCAAAATTAAGCTAAGAAGAAATTAGAAAACCTGAGGGTTGATTCAGAAGGAGGAAATAGCTCCAATGAATGAATGCAATTTGCTTATATTTCATTAATACAGGCTCGTTTTTCTTGATTTAAGTAATCTGTTGAAATATTTTTTTTTTTTTTTTAATTATTTCTTATATTATTTCTACTAGGAAATTTTTCAGGTAATCTAATATCAACTTTCTTCCCAGTCGTTTTTCTTTTTTATTATTGGTTAATACACCTTCCAAGAGCTGACAACCATAAATACACCTTTAGAAACAATAATAAAATGTATTGCAGCAGAATTTTGAGCAATTTAAAGTAAATTAAAGCTCAAATACGAAGTCTCCGTAAGCCCTGGTGCCGTTCCCATCTAGCCAGAAGAAAGGAGGAAATGCCACTGACAGGGGACTCACCTATCTTTGCAATGCTGGAACAGAAGATCCATAGGCCTATCATAAAGGGGGTCTCTACCCTGGCGAACTCGACAGCCCAGACATGGTACTGCTTCACCTTCTGGACGGGTCCTTGGGTAGTAGAAGCGGGTTCGGTACCCGCGGGTTCAGTTTCGGTCGTGGGTACGGCGGGTACATCGTCGAGGCCCGGGTTGAGGAACTCGGCTCGCCCCCAGCCCAAGAGGCCGAACAGGAGACAGACGACACTTGGCCGCATGCCGGGGGCCGACTGCCGGTCGATCCCGCCCCCACCACCGCCCTCAGCTTAAATCGATTCTAAGCTCGAGGTGAATAATCGTTTTCCCCGCCCTGTAGAATTTGCGGAATGCGGAGCTCGATTGTAACTAGAATCGAATGGAAAGTGTTAAACGTCTTCCGCTGATGGTCAAAAGGAAGACTTAGAAAATCAACCTCCTAAAGTTTTTTTGCCAACCGCATTGTTTGTTCAAGAACGCCTACAAACCAAAAATAACTAATCAATTGGAACCAGAATTACTAGGAATACTAAAACCAAAAATTCATTTATTGAAGGGAATGTTCGAATCTTAGTCCACAATAAACTTTTGAATTACTGGACAGATTTACTTTCTTTTTCTTTTTTTTTTTAATGATCCCCTTTGTCAAAAAGTTATGAACAAAACTAAACGTTTTTTGTTTTTAGTTCAGAAAGTATATGTATAAGTATAAGTATTCATTGTTATTGTAAACCAATCAATTCGTCTCGTTCCGAAGAATAAGAAAACAATATTACTGATTCAATTAAGCTATATTATATTCACAAAAAAATTATAAAAACGTAATATGGCTCGTGGTAAAGTAGGTTAACAAATTTTTTTTTTTTTAGGGTAAAGCAAATTATATTTGTTTTAGGTGTCGTTTCAAACTGCTAAATACCATTTTTCAAGGAAATTAAAAATTGGTAATTTTCCACCTTGATTGATTTGAAGAATTTTTTTTTCTACCGATGTCTTGCTCATATAATCATTCATACATACATTCTCACGGAATGTATTGCTCACGAATCACACTGATCTAAGCTATTAATAACTATGGTCACAAGTAGTCTAACTGTAATTCCAGCATGTATAAGTGGATGCACAATTTAATATAACAATTTACTAACTATGTTAATTGTTATTGTAATTATCTGTTGTGATTTCCGTTCTCATTAATTGTCTGAAACCCTTTATTATTCTTATTGTAATTATCTGTTGTGATTTCCGTTCTCATTAATTGTCTGAAACCCTTTATTATTCTTATTGTAATTATCTGTTGTGATTTCCGTTCTCATTAATTGTCTGAAACCCTTTATTATTCTTATTGTAATTATCTGTTGTGATTTCTGTTTTTATTAATTGTCTGAAACCCTTTGTTATTCTTATTGTAATTATCTGTTGTGATTTCTGTTTTCATTAATGTTCTGAAACCCTTTATTATTCTTATTTAATTTGATGTTTCACTGTACATCTTTTTAATTCTTCACTTACTTTGTGCATTTAGGTAAGTGTTCGTTTTTTAGCCCTGATGAAGCCCTGCAACGTGGGGCGAAACGTTGGCTCATAATAAATAGTTTAATTAATATGTGAGTGTTTCTTTGACCATCTTCCTTTTAATTGAAATTAACTATATTTGAGGCCTTACGGATACTTATAGTAGCAGAAACCCCATGTACTCGAGTGAGTCCCTCTGATTATTTTAATTTTCTTCTATCTTCTCATCGCATATCCCTCTTCTATTTAATTCTTATCTTATCCATTTACATATATTATTTATTTCTGCTCAGCACTTCTTATTAATTTTAGTTTTATTACTTACCCACTTTGAATTTTATAACTAGACATCTCTTCTTTGTTTTTTTTTTAATTTTACCTTTAGATTATTTCATGCATTTAATATTACCATGGGCATCATTTCCTTCTGGACATTTTTCATTATGTTAATTTCAATTTTAACTAATTCCGTAGAGTCCTGTTTTTTTTCATTCACTTGTTTAATGGTTGTTATAAAAATTTAATTAAAATCTGTTCCACTACAGATTATACGGACCATCTTCGTTTTTATTATTGCACACGGTCAGTCATCGATCTTTCAATAATAAATTTCATTAATTAGAATTATTTTATTCCATTGGTGTTTCTAGAAACAACTTGATCCGCAATCGATTACTAAGCAACCTGTCGAAGTCTTATTGAGGGGGTCCGAATGACTGAATCAGAAGTAAGTCATTGACACAGTAGGGCCTATTCATACCATTCAGCGAACTGAATCACTAGACTGTATTGTCAGTCATCCATTCCATTTCTTTTTTAGGGTCAATTTATTTTACTATTAATTACCAATTACTATTTCATTCATCACAAGCAATCAATTTTCAATATATTTTATCTCTACAGTCAAACACTTAACGACTATTAAGCTTTAAGTTCGTATTACTAAACGAATTTGGAGTACAGAAATAATTTGTTCCTCAGCATCTTTTAACCTATTCAACTCCACAAAGGCGAAGTTAACAAGAGTAGATTGAACATGATAATTGGGTTTTAGCTTGAAGCCGCATGACATTTTAAGAAAGGTTTACAGTGGTTGCATGATAGCCGGTGGACCTTAACAAAGAATGGGGAGGGACCATTCCGGCTGGGGGTGGTGATGGTGCAAGTGACTTCACATTGAAGACACCGAAGGCCTTCCCTTGGCGAGGACGTCAACCAAGAGAACCGTTCTTTGCCACCTCCCAGGTCTTGTAGAAGGGGCAATTACCCTGTATAGCGGGTTGGCACAGGTCTTCAACCTGTGCAGGCCAATATACTCCGCCACAGAGGAATGCTGGAGTTCTTGGTGGATGATGCTATTATTGGCCCTGGGAAATGAGGTGACTCGGGCAATCTGCTGACAATTTTTTATTAAACTCATTTCTACATAAACAACAAAAATAAAATAATTTTTTTTTTTTTTTTTCCGAACCCTCTAAAACAGCAATAAAATGTGAGTTAGTAGTGCATTACTGTGTAGAAAGAAAAAGTAATTCGTGTTGTGTCTTACCTTTTACTACCTTTGGTATTTAAAGGTTACCTGTTATATTTAATTTTACATATGAGCTATCCGTTCAGCAACTATTTGAGTCCGGAG
>NW_027109924.1:271175-295224 GCF_000696795.3 Halyomorpha halys
GAGTGATGGTCGTAGTATTACTTTGTATATGAGTAATTTGAGTCTGAGTAAATAAATGATTTATGCGCAACAAATAAATTTCATCAATAGTTTATAACTATCGGGAAATGAAATATTGAAAAATCTACTATGTGCGCATCACAGAACTTCCATTTACCACCCTGAATATGTCTCCAAGATTTGTGTAGATTGCTGGGCTCGTATTGAAGTTATGGCTATTTTTGTGTTTCGAAATAAAAATCTATAGACCTGGGAAAAAAAAAATTATGTATACAATTTTGGTTTCTGTTGCCATAAACATTCGTATTTTAGGATTTCTCGATTGGGGAATAACGAATATAAATTTTATTTCTGCCAATAATACAATAGTTTAAAAAAATACAATAACAAACACGTAATGCAATCAGGAAAGTTCGTTTTGTCTCGGCTTTTACCATCCGAATCAGATGCCTGCTTTCCCTTCATTTATCCACAAAATTCTTTAATATTTTTTATTTATGCATTGTCTATTATTGCTAACAATGAGAGCTGGCTATTTTTTCCGGACAAACATAATTTAAGGCATGTTAGAGGAACATTTTTTGAAAATTCGGCATTTAAGTCCTGCTAGACTATTCCAATAAGAATATTTTTTTCGCACCCTCCTATGGAAAAATATTGAATATCACTTACAAATATAAAAATATATACAATAAGTCCTCAACCCTTCTTTTACCTCGAGGCATTCTAAGGTGAGTTAAAAATTCAATAAAAATAAGAACTATCTAGTATTAAAAAACATTTAATTGTATTTTGATTCGACGAGTTTAATCAAAATTATTAGAGTTGTTATTGAGAATATCGAAAAAAATGTTGAAAATCGACTCAAAAGAAAATGTTGCTGTAACTGCAATTATTTTGTGAGACTAGATTATTTAGTTTTTATTATTCAAAAAATTCTTTATTTTTTTCGTTGACTGTTACTAAAGATGAGAACTATTTATTTTAATTTTTTTTTAATAAAGAAAACAAAAGAATACTTCAGAAGATTTTTATTTTAAATCCACATTTACATAAGCCCTTTCAGACGATATTAATTAGGATAAACCTATCTGGTATTAAATATACTTGATGGTACATCGACACACCGAGTTTATTCAATATCATTAGGGCCGTTTTAGAGAAAATGTTTTTTTTGTTTGCTGTCACACCCCAGGCATATACCCGCATTAAATATGTTATTTCAGTTTCACGACAGTTAATATAACACACAGGCCATTTTGCGAGACGGTTATTTGGACTTACATGCAAGGATAATCACTGAGGGCAATTATCCAAAAATAAATTAATTAAGATCGAGTCCTGCAAAACTATTATCATTATTGAATTCCTTTCCAAAGACTGTTAAATATCTTTATCTTTATAAAATATTGTTATCCTTAATTATATTATATTATTTATATTAATTTTTGAGAATATCGAAAAAAATGTTAAAAATCGATTATATAAAGTGGCTCTTTCGGCCAGTTGATTTAATCGAAAAATTCCAGCCATATATTCGCCTTGAATATATCAATTCTGTTTCGCAGAAGTTTTCGTTTTTGTGTTAGGCTGTTCACCCGGAGACCATTTTGTGGGGCTATATTATATTGACTCAGGGGACCACAAAACGCGTATTTTCGTTGAAAACTCGAATTCAAATTTTTTCACTATCTCTACCCTTACCATTACTATATATTCTATACATGAATAAGTTAAAATAGAAATGTAGTTTGTACGTACCGTGACTTATGCTGCTTAATATGGAATAAGAATTGAAGCGCCCAGAGTGAACTCCGCTTGACGCGAAAATTGTAGGTTTTTAAATCTTACCTTGCTCAGTTATAATGAAAATGATCTCTTGTAAATAATATTTCCACTATTTAATATTAAATAATATTTCCAGAATGTTCTAATATCAAAAAATAAAACTTTCAGATAATCAGTATTATTAGGGTTTTTTTCGGATTTACATTTTAAATGTCAACAAATTCCAACAAAAAAAAAATCTAAAAATTAACTTAATTGTACTAGCAAGAGAAAATAAAAAAAATTGTAGTTAGGTATTATGTAAAATAAATTTCAACCATCCCCGTCCGAAAGATGAAGATTTTAATATTAGAACGTCATGCAAAGGAGGAATGGACCAAATCTCCTGGACATAGAAGACAAATTTAAACCCTTTTTAAGCTCTCCAGCTCTCAGAATTGAGTTATAGAATCCTAGGAATAAGATAATTTCGTTTTATTCCAGGGATTTAAAGTAGTAATACCATATTTGAATTGAATTTGAGTGGTATAATATCTTCCTACTTTAATTGTTGCTGTAGGATAATGTTTTTGTCCAGTTTTAGCTAATACTTACTTATAAATACTGCTGTGTATTGATAATATTAGGCTAAGAAGCAATTAGATTTAATTAAAGAGATATTATGAATATTAATTATTGGTGTTAGCCGGCTCATAAATATGCAGGTAGAAGGGCTTTGCAATAAGATATCTGGTCACATCTTTTAGTGAAGCAGCCAGAGAGGTAAGCAGTTCTACGCTAACACCTGCATGAAGGTCTGCACTCAGCACTCTTATTGCTGAGAAATAAAAGCATCAGAAAGATGAAAGTGTTCAAAAGATCAAAAGACCGAATGATGCCTAAATTTTACTTTAATAAAGTTCTGGTCCAAACCCTAAAATACAACCAGCAAATAGAATGGCTGGAAAGAAAGCAGACAGGAGGAAGGAATTCCATCAAGGAGAAGAGAATCATCCTGTCAAGACAGTTCGAAGAGTACAGATCCAGAGCAGCAGGATCAAGGGTGAGATCTAGGAAAGGCCTCATTCAATCAGTGCTGTGGAGGTCCTGACAAGAGATAACCATTGGGTCGAAATCATAAAGAAAGAGACCCCACTAGAAGGAGTCAACCCAACTATCCAAACCAGATAAGTTCTAATAGCTCTAAACAGTAATTTTGAATGGCAAAGCAAATTTAATCATAATAAAGTCTGCTCATTAACTAACTAGAGCCCAGTATTGTCAATTAAATCCCTTGATCAATATTAATTCAGAATCAATATCTTTTGTCCATAAGCTCTTTCATAAATACATCTCATTAGTAAATATAATCTAATGTTGTCCTGACTTCATTTTATAGTTTAAACACCCTGCACGCCACCTGATTAACATAGCTTAATATATTGGTGAACATAACACCTTTGGAAAAATGATTAAATGATTATTATACACAATTATATCTAGCATCCCATATCACGGGGATCTGTGGTACCTAGTTCTTGGTTTAAAGAACTGTAGGTAGGTTCTCATAAGGAACTGACAGATATATGTTATATAATAGAAACAGAGATATACAAATACATAATAAATGCTGTTTCTGGAGCCCCCATCTGCCTTAGAATCACAGATAGAAAGAAACATAGCAATACAAAATAATTCATTATTTTTTATTATTATTCAATTCTAATTGCTCTAAATTTTTTGTTAAAAAGTTATGTCTGTACTTATGAAAGACAGCATACTGCACACTGCTGTGGCACTTCTATCTTCAAGTATAAATTTATTATAATTTAGAACAACATATCTTCTTATTTAATTAACATATTTAAACAATAATTATTGTTAAGGTATTTTATAAATTCATTTTCAATCTTACTTTAAAACACTTCAAACCAAACTGTTAAACTGAAGTGATAAGCTTAAATGATTTGAATTGATTAACAATATGTCCAATTTAATTGTAATATGTAAACAGACCCCTCTGGCTTTATTATCCTACCTAACTTTATTAATAACAAAATTAACAACTCAGATGTATTGAAACTTTTAATTTGTCTACTCATAATACTCTAAATATTTCGACATTCTTCATTGACTATCAAAAATTTAATATTACATTCAGATTTTAGCAATATTTTGAAAAATGAAAAACAATTCTTTTTTTAGATTGATACATTTAGCACAAATATTTTTGTCAGCATGTGTCTAACTTATCAGTTTCTATTTAAATAATAATTTCAGAAAAAAATAAATATCGTAAAAATATTCTGATTATCAATAGGTAGATTGTTTTTAACTCATATTGTGTTGTTTATGATATTTTATTATATAGGATTTTATAATACAATATTTGTTTCTATTCTTATTAAACTATTGGAAAAGAAATATTTTATGATTATGGACACATCATGAAATTATCATTTGGTAAAAACGCAAACTGGAGGTATATACTAAAGCACGACCCCCAATGAGAACGAATTGGTCCACCACGCTCCAATCCGGTCTTTTAAATACATGAAATAAATCGAGAAAGGACTGGGTAGAGATTACCAGTGTAGTGAGCAGGCTTTTTATCAATTTTATTGATACATACAATTTTATTTTTGAAAAGTCCTCCGAAGTAGACCAGGGCAAACTGAATTTGTTTCAGCAGTCCCTCAGCTAATACCCCATAAAAAATATTCTAGAACAGAATAAGTGCTGTTCCTTTTCTCTTAAATACCATAAAAGAGCCATTCCAAGACAAAAGGAAAGCTGCAGATGATGTAGGACTTGTATTTAATGAGGAGAAAACTAAATGCTTGAAGATAGAACAAGAACCAGTTAACAAGAACCAATAGGAAAGGCGAAATCAAGAAGGCATTATATAGGAGGAAAATGGGTTGGAATAGTTGCAGCCTGCTGTCACACTGCTCTGGAGTAGAAGAGGACATGATAAAAAAAAAAGTACCTTAAAAACAAATTGTTATAAAATACAAAATAATGCTTTACCCTCACCAGAAGCCAGGGAGGGACAAATGGTACTCACATTTGTGTGGCAAATTCTCAGAATAATTATTGTAAAAACAAGTTTATAAAAGTTTAGAACTTGGCTGGGCAAAAAAATCTGAGTTTCTGATAGGTCTAAGAATCTGAAGATCACCCACAAACAATAAAGATGATTGATGGTTGAAGATTCAGGAAACCATGATTTGTAGTATTTACAAGTAAATATGGACTTTAAAATAGTAATTAATAAGATAACAATATCTTGATTCTACCACTATTGTCTTAATGAATTTTTTGGGATACACAGAGACTAAATATTATATCTTTAAGGCAAGACTAAATTTGTAATTAGCAGCTAAAGAACAATTCATGCCCTATTTTTTCTTACTTTATTATTATTTTTTTTTTTATCCTACCTCTCATATCTAAAACATAGTTTATTTACATTTCTCTGATTATCACTTTCTGTAATTCCACAATTCAATACAAAGAAAAAATGTTTAATGGAAGATCGTTGATTGACCCTGTGTAATTAATTATAGGAAGATGGTCTAGGGCTAAAAAAAGAGTGAAACAACTAAAATTAAGAAACACAGCAAGAAAGTCAAAGAAAATTAAATAAAAAATAACCTCTGATGCGATTCAAAATTATGTAAAATATGTGAGAATTTGAGTAAAAATGAACTAAATAAATTATGTAAAAAAAACATATAATTTACTTTGTTCATTTTTATCCAAAACAATATTTTGTTCAGTAAAAAAAAGCAACTTACTTTGTTCATTTTAATATAAAGAATGCTTTGTTCAGAAAAAAAAAACTTTGTTCATTTTAGTACAAAAGAATACTTTAGAATTTACTTTGTTCATTTTAATACAAAAGAATGATTAGTTCAATTAAAAAAAAAATTTCCTTTTTTCATTTTTTTATATCAATTTTCACAAATTTTGCATAATTTTTAACCACTCCATAGTTTTTTTTATCTCATATCAACTTCTTTATTACTCTGTTACTTCATTTATTTGTTATTGTCTTTTTTAGTCCTGACGAAGCCAAGCAACATGGGGCGAAATGTTGGCTCATAATAAATAATTTATTTTCTATTTGAGTTCTTTTGACCACAACCAGACCATCTTCCATTTATATATGAACACAGGTACAATCAACAATCTTTCAATTTTAATAACTTATGATATTAAAATTGAATTCCGAGCATAAATCCCTTTTTTCTATAAAATGGAGGACCTTCAACCAATCCAATTACTTCTTGAATGATACCTGATATTTTCAGTTATTGGTCTAATTACTTATTACTATCGATTTACTAAAAAAACTCAATTGATAACAGAGTTAGTTGAAAACCTATAAAAAATTTTCATTTTGTTACATGAATCTTCTTTTCTTTAATCTTTTTTTATTTTTAATCTAAAAGACATACACATTTTACTAAAAATCTAATATCTTATGAAATAATATTTTATTTAGGTATACAATTACTGTTTCTATTCAAAATATGATTATTAATTTTGATTTTTCCACAATTCATGTCAAAATGGCTCAAACTTACACAAATTCAGCAAAATTGCTATCGTGATCTCATCATTTGTACATATGACTAAACAAATGATGAGATCACGATTTTATTCTTATTTGAAGAAAAGTAAGCCCAGCTAACAGTATAGTCACCAATAATAACATATTTATATAGGGAACTGAGTATATCACCGAGGGTAAGGCACTGGAATCTTAGTTTTTGTACCACAGGTAGATGTTTATAGACCATTGCACCCAATTGGGAATATGGGTTCCATTGTTCCCTTGCTTATAATATTGATTTTTATGTAAACAAAAAGCATATGTCTTATATTCATTTTTATTTCTTTTTGTTTTTAACATAAAGATAGGAATAATAAAATAATAAAAATTTGACTGTTATTTTTAATTATATATTTGAAAAGAAAAATAACAACAAATAATGAGGAAAAATTATAAAATTTCAATTAGAACTGGGTTTGGTCAATAAACCATTAGCCCACCAGTGGTACATAAATTATGTTCAATTGTAATAGCAATCAAACCTGAAATAAGTAGATCCTCCTCGGGTACACCGAGCTTCTACAAGGTTGATACATGATTCTTCAATGTTTTTGACGAGGTTGTATACTGTGAGGGTACTGGAAAATTATTAAATAATAAAATTAAACTAAAAATGGAAGTAATTAATGAAACAAAAATAATAATTAAACCTTTTAGATAAGCTTTTTTATTACAATTCTGAATGCATTATGTTTCAATTTTATTTAATTGTATAGTAAAAAAGAATAACAGCTAGTATATTTTCTATTTATAGAAAATAATTAGCAATATTGGCAAACTATTTGTAGATCTACCAACTGAACTATCAAAAATTTTCAAAACAAACCGCTTCGTTAAGCGTGAACAAAAGGAGTTTGGAAATTACAACATGCTAAAATATGCAATTTTTTTTTTATTTAAATGACAGATTTAAAATGTATTATGTACTACAACAAATTGTCTACAATTTAAAATACATTTTATTTTTCTGTTTCTCTATCTATCTTCTAACGTTATATATTCTCTACCTTATATATAACATTTTTTCTGTGAGAGGAGCCTGTTGGCCCAAACCCCATACAATTAATAGTTTCCATTACCTCAATACTAATTAAAGTTTTTCAAACTATCAACAAATATGTATTTATGAACATCTCTTAGCACATTATACTATTTATAATAAATTAATAATACTAAATGGCATACTAAATTTAAATTGGTTTTGGTTAATATAGACAATTTATATTTGAGCCAGTGGGAATGAAAGTGGCACAAATTAATATTCCTTCATGGTGAGAAATTAAATATTTTTTAAATAAAAATTGTAAATAGAATTTAATGGAGCGGAGAGTTGGATAATAACATATCGATAGGAGAGCAGAATCACTGCTGCCGAAATGAAATTTTTGCAAAGGACAGTTGGAAAAACAAGGAGGGAACGAGTTCCCAATGAAAGGATTCGTCAGGGGGTGCAGATAGCCCCACTGAAAAATATCCTTGAAACTCAACAGCTGAAGTGGTTTACCCATGTTATCAGGATGGATGATCACAGAGATCCTTTAAAGACGATGGGCTATGTCCAAGATGGTAGAAGACCTAGGGACTGCCCAAGGATGTCATATCTTGACTACATTGAGTGATTCAGTGGGGCGAGGGGGAAGGCCATCCGACAGGCGAGGAACCTAGCGAGAAATAGGGAAGAGTGGAATTCCTGACTGAATGCTCCTTTACATTAAGAGGTACTAAAGATGAAAGCAAAAGAAGAATTACATATAATTGAATGATGTATTGATGTATTTCATAGAAAGTTGTTAGTTCTTTTAATATTAAGATATGGAGGTCAAAAATATACTTCCTTTAGAATATTAAAAATATTCAATATTTGCTAGCATAATGTTTCAGTGTTGTCTTGTAACTTTTAATGTAACCATAAGACAAAATTTCAAAAAAGAAATGAATATATTTAACACTAAGGTAAAACTGAGTATAAGTTTTAATTACATACATCAATTGTTAATAGAAGTTAAATTAGATGTTACAATTGTAAGAATAATAGTACTTAAAGATGAGGAAACTCAAAACGTTGTACAAGCAAATATTGAATATTTATGATGAGGTGTAGATAGTTGACCGTAGATTAATGATTGGAGAAGTTTGTCGGGGGTTGCGGTCAGCAAAGAACAAGATAAATAAATATGATTTTGTTTATTTATGTTGTTCTTTGCTGACCGCACCCCCTGACAAACTTCTCCAATCATTGAATATTTATAATATTCAAAAGGAAGTGTATTTTTCACCTCAACATCTTAATATAAAAATAAAACCAAGCAAGACCATCAGGCAACCCATATCCAATTTTATGGTAAAATAAAAATAATACTTAAACCAAATCATTTCATTAGAAAACAAAAGATAAAAAATAAAATTACCATGTCATTTTGTTCTGGTTTCCTTTTCGTTGACTATTACAAAGATAAAACTAACAAGACTTCAAAACAAAAATCAAATCACATTCAAAACTCAATTCTAGTACAATTTCAACGCACTTCACAACTTCACTTAATCCCCGATTTTCCCGCGTATGATTAGATAATTAAACAGGACTGCCTCTTAATTTCACTCTCTTTCAAACAAAAAAAAAGTCTACATTTCTTTACTTCAATAACTCACATTTCTTCATTAAGATAATCAGAAATATTCAGAATAAATTACGAAAATTATTTATATTCCTGGTAGAATATTCATCATTATAAAATCTCTGTTCTCAAAATAAACATAATCATTTTGTATAACTTGCACAATATACTTCAAAGATAAAAGTCCATAGAATTATCTCCTAGAATACTTGAAATCCATCAAGTCTATTTAGATCTCACGATTTTTACTTAACTTCATTCAGTAAATTATTTTTGATCCAATTTTTTTTTTTTCAGTGAAGATAAAATAGTCCTTTTTTTCGACATGAACAAAGGAAAATCAGTGGTCTTCAGCAGGGTCGGGCATAGAAATATCGAATGTTCTCCTGATAGGTTTTAACTCAGGTTTCCAAATACTAATATACTAGCTGCCCTTGACATCGGTTATTTCAAGAGTTATAACTATCGATGTTATTTGTAAATAATAAAAAAATGTTTAACTTTTACAAATAATTGTGATGAGCCCACTCACGGGAGCCTACTAAGGTTCCGCTAAAGATCGAGCTCCAGGTCCCCCTCTGAGCCAGTGGTTCATGTTCCAAGGTGACGTGTATGGCGATAGTGAAAGCTGTTGTAAACACTTAAAACATCGTATAGACTGACAATTACTGTGGAACTATGAGGTTTGCTCGATAGTTCGTAATACCAGCAAATATTTGGGCGCACGCGACAAACTTGCATGACATATATTTGACGCGTTAAACCTTCCCTTTAGTTCTGGTTTATTCTCTTGGTGATAAAGAAAAATTATTATTGTAATACTACATCCGATTTACAATAACATGCATAGGTTTATCAATAATCATATATGACTAAATCATTTGATGAATAGCACAGAGGAGCAAGGAACGCAGCTCCCAAGGATTGGAATATGAGGGGCTGCAAAATCCCTAGACATCCGACTTTGCGAAAACAATGACGTTGAGAATGCCCTTTCTACTCTGCCTATAATCTTTTATTTTAATAAAACGTGAATTTTTCGTTTTAAAACAGTGATTTCTTTACCTAAAGTGGTTCTCAACCCATAGAAGTCTGCAAACGGGTCCCCCTCGAAAAGTACTTGAAAATTAAGTTGCTTAAAAATGAGGATTTAAAAGAGGTTTCAATTGATGCACATTCATTAGGGAAGATAATTGATAAAATAATTAGAAGAATAATTCATCACAAAAATAATTTCTTGCTGAACCCTCCTGTGGGGCCAGTATCACTGACCTTAAGTAAGAAGCAACAAGACATTGAGACAAAGATCCAGGTGTACAGGTATGTATTAGTATGAGTGTTTTATTGTTTGGTATCATAAATCCATCTATTTATGCTTGAGATTTATTTTTTATTATCTTAAATCCATCTATTATATTTGTGTTACATTGTTCATGTAATACATCAAACATTTTTTACAGATTTTCAATTAACACTGTCATTAATCTAGTTGTTTTTGTTTTTTTTAGTAAATCGATAGTAATACGTAATTAGATCAATAATTGAAAATATCGGGTATCATTTAAGAAGTAATTGAAATGGATGAATGTCCTACATTTTATGGAAAAAAGGAATTTATGCTCGGAATTCAATTGTAATTACATAAGTTATTGAAACTGGAAGATCGGTGATTGCACAATTGTAATATATAAAAGGAACATGGTCTGGTTGTGATCAAAAGAACTCAAATAGAAAATAGACTATTTATAATAAGCTAACGTTTCGCCCCGTTTTTATGCTGCAGGGATGATGAATTAGGACTAAAAAAGGTACTAACAACTAAAATGAAGTAACGGGGTTATAAATAAATTAATATGAAATAAAAAATATATATATGGTGTGGTTAAAAATGATGTAAAATGTGTGAAAATTAATATAAAAATGAAAAAAAAAAAATCATTTTTTTAACTGAACAAAGCATTCTTTTGCATTAAAATTAACAAGGTAAATTACATAAAAGAAGGAATTTACTTTGTTAATTTTTACAGTATTTTATTCAATTTTTAACTACATCATAAATTATTTTTATTTCATTTTATCTTACTTTCTTGCTGAATTTTAATTTGTATCTTCTTTAGCCCTGATTAAGCCTTGTAATGTGGGGAGTGAAACATTGGATTTGTGAGATTACAGAAAGTGATAATCTGAGAAATATAAGTAAACTGTTAGCTATAAGAGGTAGGATAAAAAAAAAAAAATTATGAAGTGAGCAAAAATAGAGGATGGATTGTTCTTTAGATGTTTGTTACTAACTTAATCTTGCTTTAAAGAGATAATATGTAGTCCCTGTTTCTAAATGGAGAAAAGCCCTGATGAAGTCATGCAAAGTGGGGCAAAACATGGCTCACAGTAAATAGTTTAATTACTAGTTCAGTTCATCTTACTTTTATATAAGTTATTAAAATTTACTTTGGCTTATTAACATTGTTTAAGACATTATTGTTTCTAAAAAGAGGTTTGTGTTTGGTTATTAAAGTGAAATTTCTCAAGCCATTTCTCAATTGTTCTGGATCAGACAAAAAGTGAAACACTGTCTCTTTTCTATAGAAATAGTGGAATAATTTTTATTTATTTATTTATTTAATGTGATTTATAACCGTAAAAATAATAAATACAATAAGTAAATATGTTGTATGTTTCATTCACAATTGAAAATCTTGGGAAGGAACCACCCATTGGTGGTACTTCAAGCTTTAATTTAAATTAGAAGGTCCCGTGGCAATCTTCTTTTCAGATGCCTCGGAGGATTATCAGAGATTGTTAAGGATGAGATATTAAGAATTAATGGGTTAGGATGGGTAAGGAGTTTGGAATGAAAAGACGCATATCTGTTTTGGGCCAATTCTGCAACTAATGGGATGTTAAGGTCTTTCTAGATGAATTTATTTGTAACATATTAAGGAGCATCAAGGATTTTATGTAGGATTTTGGATTGTAAGGATTGGATGTCAGAGGAATTTGATGGTTTGGTAGAGCCCCAGAGTTCAATTCCATATGTCCAAATTGGTCTGATTATCGTAGTGTATAATAATTTTTGTAGTGAATGGAAAGTTTAGAGCGTTTGTCAAGTAAATGTTGTAGCAATCAAAATCTACGAGCAGTTTCTTATTGTTTCAGTCTTGTATGTGGACTCCAAGTAAGTCTCTTGTCAAGATGGAGTCCTAAGTATCGAATCTGTTCATCAGGCGTTAGTGGAGTATTTAGAAAGGATACTGTAGGACAGGAGGGTAGAGGTTTACGACGGAGAGTAAAGATGATCTGGTGGAATTTGTCAGGATTTATTTTGATTCTCCAGTTTTGACACCATTCTTCAATGAATGTTATGTCTGTCTGTAGTGTTTCTGGTGCATTAGTAGGGTCGTTGTTTACAGACAGTATACATGTGTCTTCAGCGTATCTTGTTAGGACTGTGTTAGGGTGGGTTGGGATGTCAGCTGTATAAGGAATAAAATAGAATAAATGGGATGTTTCATTTAATTAATAGAGATTTCCTACTACTATTCCATTTCCTTATCTTGAAATAATAAAATTGTCAAAATGTTGTAAAATGTTTATTGTCTTAAAACATTTAAATAGAGAAAATTGAAGTTTATTCTTTTGGTTTTAATTACATTATAAAATTTCACAACTTGATATTGATATAAATGAAATTATTGGACATGAATCAAACCTTCTTACAAAAATTAGTTGGGCAACTCATTTTGTGAAAAAAAAATTTCTTGGCCAATAGATAAAATAAAAAAATAATTAAAAGAATATTACTTAAAATATAATTTAAGATAAATGACACTGATTTCACCATGTTATAATACTTCTTATATTTTTCTGGGAAAACCTCTTAAAATCTCCTGAGAAGATATGACAACAATTTGAATTTGTATGAAAAGTGAACTAAAATCATTCTTCATGGGGACTGCTCATGTATATTGTTTTTTAATAAATTGGTTCTACTGAAATAGTTAAAAAAATAATATTATTCTGAAACATTTCAATTATAAACTTCAAGAGCTGGTTTCATATGAAACCAGAAATGTAGCTCAACAATTTTTTGGCTGATAAAAAAAGTGATTATTTTAGAAATAGCATAGAAAAATAGTCTGGTTACTTTGAAATAGTTCCCTATCCCTAACAAACTCTATATTTGTGTATGATTAATTAATTGTTTACTACTCTAATTATAGTTATACAAATGTGTAAAACTATTATAAGAATCATCCCATTCGAGGATTTCCTTTTGAGAAATATACCCCAAAAGGGAGAATCTGGTCTGGTTGTTCCAAGTGTTAATAAACTTGGAAAATAATCATTAATATTTTAGCAAAATAGACACTTTTTGAGCATAAGTACCTCCTTAAAACTTTGATAGACTTTTTTTATAAACGATTTCCAGTAATTCAGTGATGTAGATTTGAAATATATTTACAGATTTTTAGATAACAACTTTTTCAGGAATAATTAGAATAAACAGATTACAAAAAGTTGAAATGTTTTGGGACATCATGAACAATATAGGGTGCTGGAACTACTGGTGGACACTTGCCCAGAGAGACCCTGTTGGTCCTTTTTATCAACTCTTGACATCTACCAAGAGGCCGAAACCCATGTTAAAGAACTGATGTAGTACACTACAAGCTGCTTAATAATGATTGCTGAAATTTGTAATAAATATCATCTGAGATCTATTTAAAATCTTTAACCATAGGAGGTTATTGAAGGCAGGTCCAATGCATAACAATTTGGATTTGGTTTGATCTATGTTTTGTTCGAGGAGAATTTTTCTTAGTGTGAACTGCATTATGTTCCTGAACTTGTGATATGTTTCTAGTCAAATTATTCTTTCTTAACTTCTCTCTTGGAACTCCCAGAAGAGAAAGTAGTGACAAACCAATAACATAAATCTTTTTATCAGGAGATTATTTAATATTTTTTTCTATCAATTAATTCATTTTTTTATGGAACTTAATTGTTAACTTGCAAATATTTATCTTCCCTCCAAGTATAGTATAGTTAGTATTAATGATGTATTATTGGCAAAAAAAATGCTATGAAATAGTTCTTAAGGAGTCTGAGTAATTTTCGTCAGCTACTTTGCATTTCAATGCTGATCTTAAGGAAAAAACATTTCAGTAACTACTCTTCTTAGTATAAAAAAAGTAGGAAGGAAACACAAATCAGTTAGTAATATTTTTATTATAAAAAAAGAAAGGCAGTGATGATAAAACTATTATATATTGAAAAAAATCAATATTTATGTTTTAGCATTACAAATATTTCATTTTTCTTTTCTTTTCAAAAAGAAAATTTTTTTTCTTATAGGTTTTGTGCTCACTTAAGTTTATCTTCATACCAAAGAAGTGTGATCCAAGTCGCCTGAACTTGGAGTCGTTCCAAGAATAAAGGAATGAAAAATAAGCTTCATTGTTATTGTTCTTGAGAATGTAGCAATTCATCCATTCAGCCATATTATTTTCCAACAGTTTTTCTGAAATTGTTTTCTAAAATTGTTAAGCTCAAAGTACATAAGCAGAATCTTGTTATGTTTTATTGATATAGAAAGATGATCCATAGGTCAGAGGTGCCAAACTGTCAGTAATCGATAATGTTTTTTGGCCCTTGTGTAAAAAATTATTTTCTTATACTAAATTAAATAAAATAGAAGACAGATCAACCTTGATTGATCGTTTGAATCAGTTGAAACCAAAATGAAGATGTTCACATGAATAAAACAATTTAGGACAAGTTTGTGGTAAAAATGATATGTTTAGTTTTCTAAATACATTAAATTAAATAAAAACAATTATATTCCAATATTATAAATTATTAGCCCAAATTCACTGAAGTGTACCATTGTATGTTTCAATTTTTCCTGTTCATTTCCCTTAATCACCACTTTAAATTTTATTTTTAGAAAATTAGTCAAATTGATTCAAACCACACCAATCTTACAAGTTTCATTAAATGGCCCATGTTTTAATTGAACAGAGTTGGAAAAATGTATCAATAAACAACGGGTATTGGATAAAATTATCTATCAGTTGATGTGTGAATAAAGTGACCACTTCCTTTGTCATCTGATAATAGCAAATAATTTTAAATTATCTGTCATATTTCATCTTAGATAATTATTTAAAAAAAAAAAATTAGACGAATAAAAATAATTTGATAAATATGACTAGCAAATCATCCTAAATACTTTTTCCAGTTTTTTACTCACAATATTTTCATTCATTGGACATGGTAAAAACTGTTAAGAAAAATCTTTGTAATTCTCTAAATTTGGAAAAAAAAATAATCTACTTTTTATTTGTTATTTCCTTTTTCATCAATTTTCTAATAATTTTTTGTAAGTATTATTTATACTTTTCACTTTTAACTTATTTTTATTTTCTTTGATTTACTTTGTTCACTTTTATATAAATTCTTACTTATTTTAAATGATTTTTAGCCTTACCACAGCTCATTTTTATTTAATGTTATCTATTCTCTTACTTTGCTACATTATTTTAATTATTTGTATCTTTTTACGCCCTGTTTTGTTTTTAATTTAATTATTTAATACCAGATTGGCCTGGTGGATCTTACATGGTTGATATAACAGTTACATTTTTTTTTACAGTTGATTATGGAGGAGGGTATAGTCTCATACAAAAATACCTCCCTTAACTGGATAAAACATTATAGATTTTAAAAAAATAAGATAAAATAAATAGATAAAAATAATAATTCTTGAAAAGAGAGAAAAATAAAGTTAATAACAAAAATAATGACATTCGTAAACCAAACAAAACAAACAATAGCCATGTATTGGGAAAAACAAAGCAAGTTAATTTGAAAAAAGGACAAAGTGAAAAAAATAAAATAAAATAGAAGTTATGTCAATAATAGAATTTATAACAGGATATCCTGCAGCAGTCTGGAATTCAGTCTTCGGGTTGAGGTTGTGTTTCCCAAGTTGTAGGTCACTGCTCCTTTAACTGTCGGTAACTGGTAGTGGAACTTCATGAATCTTTTTGATGTCACCCTCTATTGACTCCATTTGCAATTCCCGATGCAATTGGCTTAGCCCTGTTGAAGCCCTGCAAAGTGAGCCGAAACGTTGGCTTACAATAAATAGTTTATTTAGTACTTCAGTTAACTTGACCGCACCCTGGCCATCTTCCATATATATATTATACCCAGTAAATCAATAATCTAACAATTTTTAATTTTAGGTGTTGAGGGTTTAAGATAAACCCTAGTCAATGAGAGTCCCAACACCAATCATTTCTATAAATTTTGACAAAAATTAATTTAAGAATAATGGACACCTTGAAATATATTTTAATAATTAAGTTGATCATCAGAAATCTGAAAAAAAAATCCCCAATATTTTCTGTTAGATCATGAATAATGGTATGCAATACAAAATAGAGCTCAAATCACTTTTTGGGAAAAACTCCAATTTGTTGGAGCGGTGGGAAAGAGCTTAGCTACCGTGCTTAGATGGAATGCCCAATGTTTCCGAAAAAATACGGATCCAACCGAACCGTAGATTAACCATGTCTTACCTTTGGTTAGTGTAATGTTTCCACCAATAAAAAATTCATGCACTCCGATAAGCGGTTTTAAATGAAATTGAATTCGTTACAAATTGCAATTTCAAGTAATGAATACGTTTTTGAGACGAAAAAAATGATAGTTTTTTTAATAAATATTATTAATAGGGATGGAAAGGGGAAAAATCACATAACCAGATATAAAAATCATCTCAGAAGGAAAAAAGTCCATTTTAGCTTTAATTTTATGAAGTGAAAAATACAGGGTTAAAAACAACAGGAGGCCCCTCACCTCCGGATCTAAAAATAGTACCACCTAGAATGGATATTTCATAAATAATAATAAACATTACGGGTAACCTTAAAATACCAAATGTAGTAAAAGGTAATATACAACACGATTTATTTCCTCTCTTTCACAATAAAGCACTCACTAATTCACTGTTTCTTTCTGTTTTAGAGGGATCGGAAAAAAAAAAAAAAAACAGGGTTAAAAACTTTTTTTTTTTAATATTTATTTATTGCTATTTACAACTTTACATTATGATACATTTAGTAAATCTGATCTAAGTTAAATTGGAGTGTTAAAGGCGAGTAGAGAAACTACCCATTGGTAGCACTCTAAGGGTTAAAAACAAATGTTAATTTTAACATTCGTAATAATTTTACTAGGAGCCTATTAGAAATAAATTATTAAGTAACTATTACTAATTTTTTTAAAATGTGTTTTAAGACTCATTACATTAATTTTGTGATCTAAGGTTATGAAAAAAAAAAAATAGGTTTAATTTCATTTTTTTAGCGTGTGTGTGTCTGTATACCCTGTGACAGAAAAGTTTTCTTCAGTCTATCATAAACACTTAGAGTATGTCAAATAATAATTTTAATTCGACCAATTGTTGCAGTAATTTTCTACTTCTAAACGTAGCAAATTAACCTTGATTTTTTTTCTTTAATTTTTTGTTAATTATCTAAACATTACAGTTGTTAATACATTATGTTAATTTTTTTATATTTTAATTATATATTTACATCATAATGTGTGGTTTATATTTTAAATCCCTTGATTCAACCTGATTGGTTATTAGTTCACTAATAGGAATGAAAGAATAGACAACACAAATAGATCATTTATTACATTATAATACAAGTAATAATACCCTTGTAAGTATAAGATTTAAAACTCCAAACCTCAATTAAAAAATAATGGGCGTTCTTTGAATTTGCATATCTTCATAAAAACTTGAGTAATTTATTATATACCCTTTGAAGTACAATTCTATGCAATTCAATTTATGAAGAAGTGACGTTCTCCTAGAAATGCGTCGTTAAGGAATTCTTTATGGAATTCTATAAAAAAAAAAGGCTAATATTTTAAGGTTTTTTGAGTTCGTAATACACAATCAGAAAATTAGTGCCAATTCAGAAAACTCTTTTTATATAAAAATAGAGAGATTCAAACAATTTCCAACATTTCAACATCTATTTAATCTACAAACACTGTGTTGAGACCATACAAAATGTTATAGAGAAAAACTATTTAAAAAATGCACATCCCATAGATGGAATATTAACATTTTTTCGAAATCAACTGTAATTAACATATTTTCGAATTTCAACTGTAATTACAATTTTTTTCCAATATTAACTGTAAATATTTTTACTGTAATTAACATTGTTTCGAATATTAAGTGTAATTAACATTTTTTTGAATATTAACTTTAATTAACTTTTTTGTTGGGTGCTATTCATATAAATAACAACACATTGTTATAGTTTCGAAAAAAAGAGCTATGAAAAAATTTTAATTTTTTCATGTATCGAACTGTGCCTTTCTTGTGTACCACACCTCATTAGACGCTGGTTTCTACACTTTTTGTTTTGTTACAGTTATTTTCGTTTAATGCATTAATTGAAAATAATACGTAAGGAGTTTATTGAATATCAAAGACAAATAGGATCATATTTATTTTGAAAATTTTAGCTCATGAGTCAGTACCATAGAAAAATTAAAGAAATGCCTTGTAAATTAATAACGACTTTATAGTTTCGTTAACCTCGGGATTTCCCCTCTTCTTTGGGGAGTATTTCATAACTCCTAACCCTCCGTCAGCCCCTTACCCCTAACCAAAGGGTGCAACGTCTATCACCCAGGGGTCACGCAAGGTATAGACCCCCTCCTGAACATTAGAAACTATTATTTTTTTTTTAGACAAAATCTATATGTAACACCATACTAAAAAATAAATAAAATCATAAAGGTACCAACAAATATTTTTTGGGATTGAAAACAAAAAATAGTACTTTATAGCGATTCCGTCAGGGATTACAGTTGAATATTAAAATATTATGTTGTGGTGAATTTGTTTTTGAGACCCCAGGTAGATTCATTTCTTGGCGCCTGATGCTGATACAATTTTAAGTTTTTGGGCAAATATATAGGAACAATGTTTTCCTGCCTATCATCATTACATTTGGTAAGGTTGATATATTACGACAGTTCACTGTCAAAGCGTATACATAGGACAGTTAAAAGCGTATAGTAAGGACAGTATTATTTAGTGGTAGCTAATACGACTGCTATTCCACTAACATTACTTGCACTATTAACAATCACGCTAGACCCAGTTTGACAGTGAATGCTGTCATTACTGTAACTATTAAATAGTTACACCATGGTAGTGGCTAACACGTTTGCCGCGATGATGGAAATTCACAGCGAAGGGTATAAACATGATAGGTAACGTGACAGCTGCTCCACTTACATTACTTGTACTATCAACTATCACGCCAGAGGTAGTGAGACTGCAGTTCCTGTTATAACGATTTTTCAAGAGCAGGTGAGGTGGCGGGTTTTAATCAGGTAAAACGGGTATTTCATAATGGGGAGAATCGCCAGCACTGCTTATTATCAGTTTAATTTTAGCCAGGATTCCCTGCTAACCTCCCTGATGAAGACCTGAAACTCAGGTCGAAACGTCGGCATATATAAATATTTTTTTGTTTATTTATGTTCTTTTTGCTAGCCGCACCCCAACCATCTTCTCCAATTAATCAATTAATTAATTCATATTATCTTTTATTGTATTGAGTATGTTACTTGTTGTTGCTTCTTCTTATTTTATATTAAAAATACAGTTTGTTATATGGGAAATTTTTTATTGCCCTTATACGATCAATGTTTAATTATTCATCACTTACCTGTTATAAAGTGGTCAATTTTTTTAACATTCAAAAAGAGTTCGAAAAACATAATTTAAAACATACAACGAACATAAATGATTTACCTTTTAATTAATGTAAATTTATGATTTTGTTTTAGTTAATAAAATAAATTTTAGTTTAATGGTTTATTATATTGGTTGTTTGAGAGTGGTTTATTTTATTATTAACACAAACTCATTTGATCCAAATATACTCTCAACATTTATTTCCAAAACTCTCCAACGTTTCGGCCCTCAGACCATTTTCAAGGAGACAACCTATAAAAAAAAATTTTTATATTAATTTCGTTATTTCCTCACAACATATTAATATATTTGACTATACCTTAAATATTGATGTCATATTCTCTCAAAAATTTACTGCAGGCTAATTTCCCATGTCATATCCCATATCTTTAAAACATTTTAAATATTAAAATAATATCATAACAGGATATCAAAATTTATACAAAACAGAGATCGCTGCCCCCACTCCCCTAACAAGCATTGTTTGTGGTCTGCGTTTAGAATAAGAGTTTCAAAACGATTTAACGATTAACTAGATAGTTTACAATGCTATTCTTTTATTTTAATTATCAATTTATTTTTTATTATTTATTAATTTCACGGTTATTGCAGGCCTTTTAAAGTGCGCTATTGTTTTTAAATATTTTTCAATCTGACTATGGTAGGCAAGTTCTTAAACTTAAAATTCTCAGTACCCCATAATAATCATTCTCTATACAGCAGCCGAATCATGTTAGTCACTGACCTTAGACGGAATGCCGAATGTATCCGGAAACTAACAAACATGAGCGATATCTATAGATAACATTTATTAGGATTAAGTCTAGGATCGAATTGATATGCCAATATTTTTTAACTATTTGATATTATAAATAAATATTATAGAATGATATTTTCTCCTTAGATTCTTTCTTGATTATAAGTTATAGGATTAATTTGTTGAATCTTGTGAAAAATTGGTTTAAAAAATAATTAATTTGATTTTGATAAATTAATTTATTTTTTTAAATTTCTACTACAACCATTACATTATTTTTTTATTTTATTTTAGAAGTGAGGTTTAACTAAGGTAATCCGAAACGTCGGACATTAAATAGTTAAAAACTATTTGTTCTTTTTTTGACCACAACCTTCGCCATCTTCTTATAATTAAAAAAAAATGATTAGATGATGGAGTATTCTTTTAAATAGATGTTTTATCTTTTTTTTAAAGAAAAATTTCGTACAAATTTTTTGTTCTCTCAAAACCCATTAAGTATCAATACCACAAGTAACGAAATATACTTCGTTTAAAAACTCTGTTCTATTAACTCAAATATACTCTTTATGTTGGAAAAACTTGATATTTTCTATTCCTCCAGAAAGGAATTCATGCCACCTAAGTAATAACTTATTTAAGCAATACTGGTTAAGGGAGGCAGGACTAAAAACTACCAGACTCTGTAACCACTTGATTATCTAGGGTTAAGAAATATGAGAAATTAAATTTGTAAAATAAAATTATTAGACTGATGATTGTTCTTTTAACATAAATATTTGCGGATTATAATTTCTGGTTTATTCTTTTTCCGTTTTTGTTTCTCCTCTACTATAATTTTGAAAGTTCGGAAGTCAAACTTTTCCAACAAAATATAGTTCTTAAATTTAATATAACAATTATCTTAATTTTTGCATGTTTGTTATTTCATTATCATTTCTATTTTATTGTTTTTGATATATTTTTTTCAATTTTCATCAAATTATAACAATTTAAAAAGATTTATTTTATTTTTTTCTAATATAACCAGGTTTCTTTCATCATCCTGAAAGTAACCTACATTATTTATACTTAGTTTTAAATCCTCAAAATGTTTATAAATTGAAAAATGTATATTCAATGTACTCGATGTATTGGGATAAAATTTTATATACTTATGAATTTATGCACACATCATACGAATACAATACGGCAAACAAAGATGTAATTTGTATTTTATATATATATGTATTATATATTATTGTATTTTTGTATTTAAATGAAAAATAAAGAGGTTTTGAAAATATTATTTTTTTTTAATATGTTCAATCATATTGAACCAAGTTGAATAATTTATATAATGATTCCTGTACACCCCGTAATATAACAGAGCAAAAGTGAACCGTATAGTTTATAATTGACTACAAACGTAACTAAATAGCGTGCTCTACTAATCAGTGTTGGGAACCCAGTTGAAAGGCATGGTGGGAGATTCCGCGTTTCGGTCGCATTCGTCTACTCTCGGAATCATTCGGGATTCCATCTACGTACGGTGGCTAAGCTATTTTTCCGCTCACTGGGTTTGGGCTCCAATAAAGTGGTTTGAGCTCAATTTTGTTTTGCATACTGTTCTCGAAATTTCGGCCTGAATAATAAAGATTTTTTTGAGAATCGTCTTTATAAACAATGCTTAGCATATCTTATCAATAATTGAATATTTTATAAAAAAAAAAATTAGAATTATTTATATAATATTATTAAAAAATGTCTTCCAAAACTATATGGAAAACCAATAAATGTTATCATATTATGATTCTACAGCCAGTTTCTGTCTTAAATTGGTTGAAAACTTTGGCCAATATTCTGAATTTGGATGTTGAAAGTAGATAAATAATACTGTTGTCTGTATTTATAAGTTTTAAGAAATACTTTGAATTAACTATCTTTCCTAGTAGCTGTGCCAGACTATCACTAGCTAATAGGTCTTTTAAATTTTAAATAATAAGTAAAACTAATGAAAATTAAATTAAAACTTATTAATGCTCATTTCTCCTCTCAACTTCTCCTTTTATTATATCTCCAGTCAATTATACCGACCACTTTAAAAATTAATTTTTTTTTTATACGTCAATTTAATTAAATTAACAGAGTAAATACATATTTTGTAAGACGTTTGCACTTGATTATAACTCTTACATTATGACAATTTATTACGTTTATAATAAAGCTGTATACAAAATGATACAATGATAAGAATAAAAATATAATGATAAGAATAAAAATAAGTAATAACGGCAAGAGTAAAAATTTTTTTTTTTTTTTTCCTTCCCCGTATTGTTTTTGTTTTATGTACATCGCCTGTACTTTTTTAACTGTATATTTTACGTATTTAAAAAAAAAAAAATTCTCTTGCCGCTGTTACTTATTTTTATTCTTATCATTGTATCTTATCTTTGTATTTTTATTTTTATCATTTTGTATCTTTTTAGCCCTGATAAAGCCCTGCATAGTGGGGCGAAACGTCGGAAAATATATAGTTGTTAACTATTTTTGTTTCTCTTTTGACCGCAACCTTGACCATCTTCTTATATATCAATTTTTACGGTCAACTATATATACATATATCACTTATTTAACTTTATTTAATTCAAACATCCTTATATATACTTGAATACTTTTTATGTCACTCACAAACTCAATTTGTCTTGTTTTCTTATTGACATTTAATGCGCTTGAATTCTCTACAATAAAGGCAGAGTTATGTTTTTTTCTTAATACAAAATATTATGAATAGATTGTATCTATTAGTAATGCCATCCTTAAATAATCTAAGCTGCTAGACACCTGAATGTCTTCCTCCAGGAATGCTTTGACTCTTATGGACAGACTGGATATAGACTGGAGGTAAAGAGTTTGAACTCCATAAAGAAAATGGGCCAAAAATGCCTGGCTGGATTGGACTGAAGCACCTCCAAAAACGGATGATGACAATTTTTATTGCTCTGTTTTTTTATGATTATAATTTCTATTTTTTTCTTTGATTTTTTATATATAATTCCATCGCTGTGATACCAACTGATTTTATAACAGAATACTAAAAGCTTTATTATAAACGTAATAAATTGTCATAATGTAAGAGTTATAATCAAGTGCAAACGTCTTACAAAATATGTATTTACTACTGTTAATTTTATTAAATTGACGTTTAAAAAAAAAAATCAACAATTTTTAAAGTGGTCGATATAATTGACTGGAGATATAATAAAAGGAGAAGTTGAGAGGAGAAATGAGCATTAATAAGTTTTAATTTAATTTTAATTAGTTTTACTTATTATTTAAAATTTAAAAGACCTATTAGCTAGTGATAGTCTGACACAGCTACTAGGAAAGATAGTTAATTCAAAGTATTTCTTAAAACTTATAAATACAGACAACAGTATTATTTATCTACTTTTAACATCCAAATTCAGAATATTGGCCAAAGTTTTCAACCAATTTAAGACAGA